>NC_048233.1:9970659-10083169 GCF_002007445.2 Ailuropoda melanoleuca
TACGAGGTGAGTGGGTGTCTTGAGGGCTGCGGCAGTGCCTTGCGGCCAGGAAAGGCTGTTTACTCTGAATTCCGCTGGGCAGAGGCGTGGGACTGTGTCACAGTGGCTATGATGAGCTCCTTGACCCAATGACTTTCTTTGTGGTTTCATCCGAACTCAGAGGAGGTGCCACTGCTCTGTCTTTGTGGCTCTCATCTCTTTGGAAACGAAGAAGGTGTCAATCTTCATGTTTTGTACAAGCCAGGTTTTGGGATTCCTTATTGTATAGACCTTGTCCATCACACTCAGATTCCCTAGGACTCAAACTTCTACCCTGAGTCTCAGTCTATTTCTTTGGTGGTGAATTCGGCTGTCAACCTGAAAGTTAACACCCCCATCTCCTCAACCTCTCTCTTGAGTCTGTGTGAAGTTCCAAGGTCGTGATAACTTTCTGCTTTCCTTTTTAGACAGTCTAATTCTGGTCCCTCTGAATGGGGATGGAAGCTAAGAAAGGGTGAGCAAAGGCAAAAGCACTGCTGGTTTGTTTTGGCCCCCATATTTTAACATATTTAAAAATTATCCAAAGCCCTTGTCATAATCTATACATTTCCTATTGAAGATCCCATCCTAGGCCTACACATAGAAGAAAAAGCCAGAGGCATCTGCTCTCATTTTGCATTGTCCCAAACTTTCCTACTTAACCTAGATAAGGCTTGGCTATCAATTTATCAGTTAACTTTTATTTTTTTTAAGATTTTATTTATTTATTTGACAGAGAGAGAGAGACAGCCAGTGAGAGAGGGAACACAAGCAGGGGGAGTGGGCGAGGAAGAAGCAGGCTCCCAGTGGAGGAGCCTGATGTGGGGCTGGAGCCTGATGTGGGGCTCAATCCTAGGACTCTGGGATCACGCCTTGAGCCGAAGGCAGACGCTTAATGATTGAGCCACCCAGGTGCCCCTATCAGTTAACTTTTAAAACTTCACCTTTAATTCACGTTTGCAACAACCCCTGATTATTCTTCCATTATATGTTAAAACAAGTTAGTAGGGGGGCACCTGGGTGGCACAGTGGTTAAGCGTCTGCCTTCGGCTCAGGGCGTGATCCCGGCATTATGGGATCGAGCCCCACATCAAGCTCCTCCGCCATGAGCCTGCTTCTTCCTCTCCCACTCCCCCTGCTTGTGTTCCCTCTCTCGCTGGCTGTCTCTATCTCTGTCGAATAAATAAATTAAAAAAATCTTTAAAAAAAACCCAAACAAGTTAGTAGGAAGTGGCTTCAAGATCAGATCATACTCTTAGAGTGAGTATTTAGAGTAATAATGTAAGGTGTCTTGGGTCTGTAAAGCTAGATAAAAGATCCACACCAGAAGAAAGTTTTAGGCATTTAAAACCATGTTAATGATTCTGCACCTAACATTCCAATGTGTATGGTTTTTTTTCCCCCATGCAACCAATCAGTTCTCAGATACCAGCTGGTGTTTTCTGTTAGGCTCTTTATTCTTCCATCCTCTTCTCTTAGTGGGTAAACGCTGTCATTGTGAATATAGTGTTGTTTCTTGCGGTCATTCTTAACCAGAGTGATAACAACACATCAATGACATTAAAGTGATAATGATCACCCACATCCAGTCCTCCACACCTGTTTGGGGTCTCTTTTCCTCAAGTTTTATCTTCTGTTTCTCGGCCAGGTGCACTGCTTTGACTCCTAATATATTTTTCAGTTGCTTCTTGTTCTTTTAATCAGAAAGGCTGTTCCCTTCACCTCTTCCTCATAAGACCTGTGTAGGCATTACATGTTTCAAGCAGCAACGACTCTGCAATTGGAAGTACTCTGTACTGTACAGTGTGATTTGTCAGCCATACACGTTGGACACAGTGTATTGAATGCATTGAGTGTACTGAACTAATGCATAATGTCTGAAGAGTGATAGGTTAATTGATCCCAAATGACTATTTAGTAGAATTTCTAAAAATTTCAACAGTGCATTTTATCATAATTCAGACAATTCAGTTAAAGTTTAATCTCCAAAGTAATTATAACTAATCACCACCTCTGTCCTATGAGCCCCAACACATATATGTAATATATAATATATTTTAAATATATATTAAATATAAGTATATATGATATTTTTGATCATTTATTAATTTCCAGGTACTACCTTAATACTTTTTATGTTTATATATTGAATCATCCAATAAACTATTCAGTTTAATTTTATATTTCTCATATGATGGAAATGAATCTTTTTTTTTTAAGGTTTTATTTATTTGAGAGAGAGAGAGTTTAGCATTTAAATCTGTGAGCACTGTAAAGTAGATTTCTCTCCATGTAGATTACCATCCTTGTGTTTTTGTGGATGGTATCATCCAGTCTCCTTGAGGGCCTGGTTAGAACAAAGAGTGGAGGAAGGAAGGATTCATTCCTCTCCTGCCTGCCTGTTTGAGGTAGAACATTAGTCTTTTTTTGCCTTTAGTCTGAGATTTACATTATTGGCTCCCCTGGTGTGTATATCTTCATACTTGGACTGGAACTACACCCACTGGCTCTCCTGGGTCTCCAGCTTGTAGATGGCAGATCATAACAAGATCTTAGATGGATCTCATTTCTCTAGCTTGCAGGTCTCAAGTTCTATAATTGCATGAGTCAATTCCCATCCTATTGGTTCTATCTTATTGGTTATGTTTTTCTGGAGAACACTGAATAATACAGATTTTGGTACCAAGAATGGTTCCAGAGGAAGAGGATTTTAAGATGTGTTTTCGTGAATTGGTTTTGGGGTTCCTGGAATTGGTTCTGTAACCTGATTAGGTTTAAAGATGCCTAGAGAGTATTTTTAGTAACAAGGAGAGCACTGATAGTCTCTGGCATGATCAGGTGACAGAGATATGCCAGATATCTGCATTGACTATTTCTAAGCAACCACTTAAAAGAATCAAGGAGCTGAGTAACTGTGTATATGATACTTTCAAGCACTTTGGGAAACTAATGATTATAAAGATGTTGACTGGTTGCTCCTAATGTCACTGGATAAAGTGATAAAAGAAAAAGATAAGCCCAGGGGGTCCAAATTTTGAGCTCAAGATCTGGGTTGCCACTCCCACCAGACCAAGGCCATGCCACATCCGGCAGACTGTGGGACAATGGCAAGCAAAAATGCCACAAAATTTCCTACTGTTCTGAATGTGGCTTTTTCTTGATTGGACATTCTGTAGGTCTTTGTTTCCCAAAGCATTTATATGGTAATTTTAGCTAGGATAATTTTCAATATTTTTATGGGGGAAACAAGGGCCTGGAACTTCCTAGTTTGCCATTTTGTTGACATCACTCCAACTCTCTCCAATTTTTTTGTGATGTATATATATATATATATCTTTTAACCTGTGGCCAAAATATTTTTTATTTTTTTATTTTTATTTTTTTTTAAAGATATTTGACAGAGATAGAGACAGCCAGCGAGAGAGGGAACACAAGCAGGGGGAGTGGGAGAGGAAGAAGCAGGCTCATAGCGGAGGAGCCTGATGTGGGGCTCGATCCCATAATGCCAGGATCACGCCCTGAGCCGAAGGCAGACGCTTAACCGCTGTGCCACCCAGGCGCCCCCAAAATATTTTTTAAATCTTGGCTTTCTCTACCTTATGTTAAAAGTATTTTTATGGTTGTAGAGAGAGAAGCTTGTTAACTTGGTAGATGTCTTGGTGAATCTAGCTCATGTCAGATGATCCCTGCCACTCCCATTCCCTCTATAAACATATGAATCTGCAGGAAATCAGAAGTCCTTCCCTGTTGTGCAATCTATAGTGTGTTCAGTTATGCTCAGCCCAAGCTCATCTTTCTTTGGTCTGACCAAAGTCTGTAGCACCATGTGTTATCCTTAGTTTTCTTGTGCCTTGCTTCGTGAGTCATTTGTGGTGTTTGTCCAATCGAATTAGTAGACAATTTTTTCCCATCATGGGACATAAACTAACTCTTTCCCAAGAAAATGGCCTTTTGGAAGTGGAGCAAATTCTGTCCAGCAATTTTGGTGTGAAAGGCATCTTCTTTTAAGGGAACAATGGTGGGGCATTCAGCCTAAACAGGATAGTCAGTGATAAAATGATAATGGGAATTATGTCGGGGGGACTACAAAATCCTGGTGTAGAAGGGCTATTGAGAATAAAATTGAGATAATACATACGTTTCAAATCTCAGCTACTAAGGCAGTTGGAAGAATCAATTACCACCAGCTCCACCATAGAGACAAACTAGTCTTTACAGAAACAAATATTTCTCAAGGGAAGGAAATACTGCAAAAAAGACCTTTGACATTTATTTTAGGCCTTCATTTGAGACTGAAAAACAAATGGGGAGCAAGAATAACATGAAGATGAAGCTTCAAGGAGTGCCTGGGTGGCTCAGTCGGTTAAGCATCTGCCTTCGACACAGGTCATGATCCTGGGGTCCTGGGATGGAGCCCTGCTCAGCAGGGAGTTTGCTTCTTCCTTTCCCTCTGCCCCTCCCCTTCGCTCATTCTCTCTCTCACTCTCTTTCAAAAATAAATAAAATCTTTTTTTTTTAAGATTTTATTTATTTATTTGACAGAAAGAGACACAGCAAGAGAGAGAACACAAGTAGGCAGAGTGGGAGAGGGACAGGCAGGCTTTCTGCCGAGCAGGGAGCCCGATGTGGGGCTCAATCCCAGGACCATGGGATCATGACCTGAGCCTAAGGCAGACACTTAACGACTCAGCCACCCAGGTGCCCCAAACAAATAAAAGATTTTTTTTTTTAAAGTAGAGGCTTCTTAAGGTGTGGCTTCCTCACAAAACTACATGGCTATTTTTCTAGAAAAAGAGACTGAGAAAAAATGTATTGTGGGATATATATATAAAGCCGAGATAAGTGATTGTGTAAGAACTATGGAAAACTGTGACTCCGAGGTACCTGGGGATGCTTTCACTCTTGCACTTAGAATCATTCATTCTCATTCTCCAGTATCCACCCTAAGTACTTTTTGGGCCACTGAATACTCAGAAAGGACCCAAAAGATAAGGCTGAAGTTCTTGTTTGAACTCCTGCATCTTTGTCTAAAAATGATCCTGATATGAAATCTTTTCCTTCATTGACTTCATTGAATATAATTCTAATTAAGAGTTATTCCATAAATTATTATTCCATTAATTGAGATATATTATTTCACCATATTCATAGTTACATAAAATTTTGTTATTATTTTAGTGGTTATCCTGAAAATTCCAAAATGTGTCCTTGACATATTAATGTCCAATATAAATAGTTGTTTTACTTCTTCTTAGACATTGTGATAAACTTAGGGCCTTTTAACTCCCACTTATCCCCCTTTCGGTTTAATTGCTACACTTACAGTGTACTTAAAAAAAAAAACTTTATTTATTTGAGAGAGAGAGAGCACACAAGTAGGGGGAGGGGCAGAGAGATAGAGAGAGAGTCAAAATTTCAAGCAGGCTCCATGCTCAGCACGGAGCCTGATGCAGGGCTCAATCTCATGACCCTAAGATCATGACCTGAGTCAAAATCAATAGTTGGACGCTTAACTGACTGAGACACCCAGGCGCCCGCTCCTAGAGTGTACTTTAATTTTACACATTTTTTTTTAAGATTGTATTTATTTATTTGACAGAGAGAGACAGCCAGCGAGAGTGGGAACACAAGCAGGAGGAGTGGGAGAGGAAGAAGCAGGGTCCCAGTGGAGGAGCCTGACGTGGGGCTCGATCCCAGAATGCCAGGATCGCGCCCTGAGCCAAAGGCAGACGCTTAACGACTATACCACCCAGGCGCCCCTAATTTTACACAATTTTAAACAAAAAACATTAATATTATGGTTTTATATAATCACTGTTTCAACTTATACCCACATTTATCTATTTCATTGCCCTTTATCCTGAATCTTCGAGGTTCCATTTTGAATAATTTTCTTACACCTAAAGAACACATTATAGTTTATATCCTTAGTGCAGACCCAAGGTAATAAATTCTTTTTTCTCTACCTTTAATTACTTTCATTTCATCTGTGAAATATGATTATGTACCCACACGATTCTTATATATTTAGAATATTTCCTCTGGGAGTAGAATTTTAGCATGGCATTTGTCTTTCAGTAAGTATGTGGCTTTCATTTTCTTTCTTTTTATTTCTTTATTATTTATTTTTTTAAAAAATTATTTATCTGAGGTCAAGAGGACAAGTTGGGAGGAGGGGCATAGGGAGAGGGAGAAGCAGACTCCCTGCTGAGCAGGGAGCCCATCATGGGACTCCATCTGGGACCCTGAGATCAAGACCTGAGCTGAAGGCAGATGCTTAACCAACTGAGCCACCCAGGTGCCCTCTTTGCCTTTAAGAGTTAGCTGCCAACTGCTCATTTGAAGGTAAATTCTATTTTTCTCTGACTGCCTTTCAACTTTTCCTGTCTTTGGTTTTCAGCAATTTATGTGATACACATAACTTTGTTTTCACTTTGTTCACATTCCAGGGGTTCATAAGGCTTTGTCAATATGTAATTTGAGGTCTTCTGTCAGTTCTGGAATTCTCATAGACATTATCTCTTTCACTCTAGATTATAGGTAAACTGATTTACAAAAGCTAATTTTGAGGCAATAGACCTTAGGAGACATTACCTTAGCAAATTCATTATATATATATTTTTTACATGCTTTTCCTGAAGGAGTTCAGTGATGATCTGTATATACGAGTTTAGTTTAAAGCATAGTGTGTGGATGAGGTGAGAGCATCTCAATTGGGGAAAACTTTTAGGTGTGCTTTGTTGAAGATTACTGAAAGTGGAGTTCAGCCTCAGTAAGGAAGGGTGTTGTAATTTTGAACGGGCCTTCCCCAGAGCACCATGTAGAAATCATCAGCACATATGCCACAAATTTACCATCGCAGATGTAGGTTGAAGTCTTTACTAAAGGCAATAACAGAACTTGAATACAGTGCAAAAAGAGCAACAATATAGAGAAACAGCCACATATTGTAGGAGAACTAAAAATAAAGGAGATCTATGTTCTTTAGGCTTGTCAGAGTCTACTGGGGGAAAAATCCCCTCCAGAGAATAATTAGTATATTTCATATTCAGAGAATAATTAGTATAAAAATGTCACTGCTAATGAACAGCTATTATGATATTTGATTCTTGAAAGTTCTTTTTCTTATTTGTTCCTTTCTGAAAGATACATCCAGGGGAGAAAAAATGTAAATCTGCTTGTATAAGCAGATCTGACTATTTAGAACAAAAGCAATATTCTCACAGCTTGGTTTAATATGATTTATTGTTCTGGGCTTAGCATAGCATAATGATTATGCTAATGATCTCTAGAGTAAGAATATCATGGCTTAAATCTTGTTTCTAATTCTTACTAGCTACATAATCTTGGAAAAATTTCTCATCCTCTCTGGGCCTCGGTTTATTAATATGACAACAGTAATGATATCTCATAGGATTATTGGGGCAGTACATGCTTTAATATATGTAATCACTCAAGTATTACTAGGAATATTAGAAGCAATCAATAAACATTAGCTATTTTTTATGTGCTAATTGTGACAAGATTCCCTTTTGTTTGTATGTCTTATGTGATCTCTGCTCCCCCCCCCCCATTTATTTACTAAGGTCTGAAATTTTTATATATTAGTATATATGTCTATATGCAAATATATTAAAATTTTAAAAATCACATAAACGTTTTAAGTCCATTTTAATATTTTCAGTTTGATCTTCACTTATAATATGTTGAGTTAGCATGCTTGAAAGCACACAAGATATTAAAAAGTCTATTTATAATTATATAAGAAAATATGGAAATGAATATCATGCCATACACTTCCAATTCTTCCTTGGCTTTTGTCTTGATAAGACTGGAGCTCAGTACTTCAGAACAGTTTCCTTGTTGCCAAGATTTTCTTTTTCAGCAGAAATAAAGTATCAATTTTCTTCAGAGAGACCAGTTACCTTGATAAACAAAAAATACATGCATGAAGATAACTTTGTCACCATGTTTGTTCAATGTATTATAATTTTTGTGTTATTATTTTCAATTATGCTCCCTAATTTGAGTTATATGAAACTTTTTTTCTGATAACTATGCCATAGTTAAATAACTTTGATGTTAGATTTATTAATTGCGTATATACATCTAGATTTAAACAGTTTATGTGTGATGTCAAGATTCCCATTGCAATCTGATACATACCTCTGCTTTGCTATATTATCTTGCACTGTGTAGTGCCATTTTGCGTTGCGCTTTCCTCTGTCATCAGAATCCTTTCTAGACAATGAACTGAAATTCATAAAATTTGCAAAGGAAAATATATTTTAAGACTCTTATTTTCAAACAGTGTTGCAAATAAAATAAAAATCGAACATTTCTTCCGTACAACTTATTCATTCATTTTTTATTATTAACTGGGGAATGAATTGTAAATTATCATTGGCAAGTAACCACTCTTAAAGTATGAACTTTTCCTTATGGCACATACTTAAGAGGTAATGACCGGTGCTTTGATACTTCTAAGTTTCTACATCTGATTGATGCCGTTCTAAGCAGTTAGTAAACGTGGACAGTCAGCACATAATGACCTAAGCTGTATTTGAAGCAAACACCTGTGACAGAGCACACGTCCAATCAGCCACAAAGTACTATTTATCACTACATTGCTTCATATATCTGTTCCCTTTTCACCGTACTGTAATCTTTTTCCTATTCAGATTTTCATTATTTTTGTATTGAGCTATTATAATATTCTACACTCTTTCTATCTCTACCTCTAGTGCTTCCTTGTCACTATTCTTCAAAATGCCTCTAGAGTTTATACCTCCAGTGCACGGCTTGAGTTATGCTACCTTTTCAACCATCTGCAGAAACTATCAATTGTTAATATGCTAAAATTCAAACTCACTAAAACGAAAAGTTTACAAAATTGTATCATTTTTCTTCACTGCTCCATTTTGAACTATCTTCAAAAATGAAACCTTTAACCCACATCATTTTGCATTGATGTGCTTTGTTTTATTTCGAAGGATCTGGCACTCTTGAATTAAAAAAAAATAATAATAAAAATAAGAGTGAATGGAACATTCCTACTTTAAATTTATTTTAGTGTGAATGGCTTATGGTTACTTCTGACAGATTTTGGAGACTTTACACAAATTATAGAGAAAATCTTCTTGCATGCTTGCTTTACCACGATTTGATTCCAGTCCAATCACAAAAACATGAAATTTGCTGGATATGGGGCTTCGACTTAGTCAGGTGCAGACTCATATTACCATGACTTTAAGTTCTCTGGACCATATTACTCCAGCTTGAGTCCCAAATGCATTTCTGGACATATGGGAATCAATGTAATAAATGTGGCTGGGTCATTCCCTCATCAGACCACTTAGACGATTAAAGTGAGTATTTTTCCTATGCCAATTTAATGGTTAAAGAAGAAAGTATCATCATCAACTTTCCATTCCCTCAAACTTGCATCTTTCATATTTGTTTCCTAAACTGGATTATTACATATTTTATTTTATTTTATTTTATTTTATTTATTTTATTTTTTAAGATTTTATTTATCTGACAAAGAGAGAGACAGCCAGCGAGAGAGGGAACACAAGCAGGGAGAGTGTGAGAAGAAGCAGGCTCCCAGCGGAGGAGCCCGAGGGGACCCTGGGATCACAACCTGAGCTGAAGGCAGACTCCTAACGACTGAGCCACCCAGGTGCCCCGAATTATTATATATTTTAAACATATTCTCCTGTGACGGATCCTGCTAGTCACTGATGTGATGTTAGTTGAATACAAACCTACAACTTTTCTTTCTTGTTTAAAATGAGAAGCCAAATAATTAAGCTAAATCTTATTAATTGAATAAGCAAGCCACGCTTAAATAAATTTTCTACCAAGTGCATTCTTGTTCGTTTACAAATTTGCCCCTCCGTTTCTGCCACATGTTTATTCATGCCTGGTTTATTGATATACTAAAGCCTAAATATCAAGGAAGATCTTCCTTCTGATTGGTAATTCACAGATAAGATTAGCTATTTGACACAAGGAAATACTTCTGCTGGTTCAACTGCTTCTCTCTTCTCACAATAAAACAGAAGAAAAAGCTGTCTTTTTTAGGATATTTCACCAATTTACTTTATTTATTTCAGTCACAAGTTAGTATTCCATACCTAAATTATATTGATGTTTCATAACTTTTCCAGGATATGCTGATCAAAATAGTATGTGTAATTGTTACAAAGCACAGCTTGGACCTCACAATAAAAGAGTCTTCTTTCTATACTTAGTGATAATTTTAAAATAGGCAGGAAACAACAAATTTTGGAGAGGATGTGGAGAAAGGAATCCCTCTTGCACTGTTGGTGGGAATGCAAGTTGGTACAGCCACTTTGGAAAACAGTGTGGAGGTCCCTTAAAAAGTTAAAAATTGAGCTACCTTATGATCCAGCAATTGCACTACTGGTTATTTACTCCAAAGATACAGATGTAGTGAAGAGAAGGGCCATATGCACCCCAATGTTCATAGCAGCATTGTCCACAATAGCTAAATTGTGGAAGGAGCCAAGATGCCCTTCAACAGATGACTGGATTAAGAAGATGTGGTCCATATATACAATGGAATATTAGCCATCAGAAAGAACGATTACCCAACATTTGCAGCAACATGGCCGGGACTGGAGGAGATAATGCTAAGCGAAATAAGTCAACCAGAGAAAGACAATTATCATATGGTTTTGCTCATTTATGGAACATAAGAACTAGGATGATCGGTAGGGGAAGAAAGGGATAAAGAAAGAGGGGGTAATCAGAAGGGGGAATGAAACATGAGAGACTATGGACTATGAGAAACAAACTGAGGGCCTCAGAGGGGAGGGGGGTGGGGGAATGGGATAGACCGGTGATGGGTATTAAGGAGGGCATGTATTGCATGGTACACTGGGTGTTATACGCAAGTAGTGAATCATGGAGCTTTACATCAAAAACTAGGGATGTACTGTATGGTAACTAACATAATATAATAAAAAATTATTATAAAAAAACATGCTTTAACAAGTACAATATCTTAGATGAATACCCATCATCCTAGTTATACTTTATTTTGATATTTACTACCCTATGTCTGTCATACCCAAATACTTCTTCATTTCTAGAATATAATGTTTTTGTTTTTAAATTATTTTCTCTTTTACACAGTAATACATGAATTTATTTATTTTATAAAAGAAGTAAGTGTATCCACTCTAAGGAGTAGAAAGAGTACCTTTCATAGTCCCTACAATACCACTACCTTCAGCAAAGACAATTACTATAAATAGCTTTGTGTATATCGTTCTGATTGTTTTCAAATTATTTACATGCCTAAATACTCTTTAATATTTTCATCTTCCATATTAACAGGCTATTGCTTGCTTTCATATTAATAATTGTTTCCATATTAACAGATTATTGTATGTCTTTCTGATTTCTTTGCGTGAATTTATATATGTGTATGTGTTTGTATGTATGCATGTATACTTCATCCTTATTTTTTAAAAAATAAGCTTGATAATTTCATACATCAAATGCGTATGAGAAAATAATGTTTATGAGAGTGTTCACTGTCCATGTATTAACCCAAGCCTATTGTTAAATATTTGTCATTTTGAAGAGCCTACTGTATTATATACTAAATATATATATGCCATAGGTATGAGCATGCATGTGATTTTATTATTAGGTTGCTTTTTCTTACTTTGATTTATTTATTTTATACCAGTGCTATAATGTTTCTTATAGCTTAATAGCTTTATAGACTATTTTGATATCCGACAAGGCTAGATCCCTACCTCTCTTGTCAGTATATTTCAATCTTTATTGTGTTAATCTCACACATTTTTACTTCTATGTATAATTTTAATTAATTTATTTACTATGAAAATATACTTGCATTGGAATCATATAAATCTTAGATGAATTTAGAAGACTATTATCATCTTCACACTATTAATCTTCCTACCAAGGAAAATTTAGTATATACTCAATACATTAATGTCTTTCTTTATGCCTTTTAATAAAGTATTATAATCTCACATACATTATTAGGTATATGAATTTTTTTAATTAAAAATATTCACTAAGTACCTATAAGGTGGTAACACAGTATTTGAAAGCAAAGGATAAAATGTAGAGCAAATACAGACATGAGCTGTGTTCTAATGGAGCTACCAATCCAGTGGGAAAGACAGACATTGAATAAATAACCACACAGATACACAGATAAGACTATGAAAGATGCTACAAATGGTGGTACATAAGATACTATACTAGAGAAAGCTAGCTTACTTATAAAATTATAAAGGAAAATTTATTTTCTGGGACAATTGATTAGGATTTAGTTACTCCAAAAACCAGTATAAGTAAGGGTGCATAGGGTAAAAGGAATAGTTAATGCATATGCGCTGTGCCGGGATCATGGAAAAAGTTACAATTCATATCAATCTTCCCAGAGAAGTCCTGATTCATGCTTGTGGTCCCAGAGTAATTATCAACAGCATCTACCACATTCTTAAAATTCTTTGTCTTTTTTTTTAAATTATCCTTGTCTTTACCATGGTAACTTTAATAATGAGTCATTTAATGAACTAAAAGACAGCAACTGTGGCTGAAGCCTAGAGAGTGAGAAAGTACATGGTACTAGCTGGGGTAGAGATCCATGGACCGAATAAGAAAGGACTTTATAAACCACGTTAAGGATTTTTAGATTATACTGAATTTAGAGTATTAAGAAGCTAACAGTAAAAGTATGGTGAGTTTATAAAATTTATATTTTGCAGAGGCTACTCTGGAAATTGATTAGAAGTCATGAGTGAATGTAGTTAGATCACTTGGAGGCTTGTAGAGTAGAAAGAGAGAGGAAGGGAGAAAGAGAGAAATGGAGAGAGAGAGAGAGAGAAGGAGATTGCCTTGGATTAAATGGGTAGCAATGCAATTGTAGAGAAGTGTTTTAATTCACTAAGTTGAGATAATTAGTGGCAGTTAGAAACAGAGATGACTCCTAGGTTTGTTTCATTAGACATCAAGCACCAAGAAAGACAATAATATTAAAATATCTGATTTTTTCCTTGATGTTGGTAGAGATCCAGGTTGGGAAGATAGTCTGTTTGGAAATGTAGTGTGCTAGTTGTTTTTAAAGATATCTCAGAAGAAATGTTAGTAGGAGACTGAAAATGAGGACCTAGATATTGGACCTTAGTCCTTGCTTGTATATAGTAACACTACATTAACTTTGTATCTAGCTTCCTTATTGAAGTGTTCTTTTATGCTGATTTTTTCTTTTTTTTTTTTTTATGTTTGGTTGCCACTGTGTAGTAGTACATCACTAGTTTTTTATGTAGTTTTCAATGATTGTGTATAACATCCAGTTGTGTATAACACCCAGTGCTCATCACAACATGTGCCCTCCTTAGTACCCAACACCCTGTTACCCCATTCCCCCACCCCGCTCCCCTTTGAAACCCTCAGTTTGTTTCCCTAGATCCATAGTCTCTCATGGTTCATCTCACTCTGTGATTTCTTCCCCGTCAGATTTCCCTCCCTTCCCCTATGGTCCTCTGTGCTATTGCTTATGTTCCACATAGGAGTGAAACCATATGATAATTGTCTTTCTCTGCTAGACTTACTTCACAGCATAATCCCCTCCAGTTCTATCCATGTCCATGCAAGTAGATTTCCTTGTAATATCTGGGTAAGAATGCACATCATCTGCAGGTAATTTCAGTATTTAATTTGTAATGTTTGTATTATATCTAAATAGGTTTTTCTTTTTCTTTTTTTTTTTTAAGATTTTATTTGTTTATTTGACAGAGAGAGAGATAACCAGCAAGAGAGGGAACAGAGGCAGGGGAAGTGGGAAAGGAAGAAGCAGGTTCCCAGCAGAGGAGGCTGATGTGGGGCTCGATCCCAGAACTCTGGGATCACGCCCTGAGTGGAAGGCAGACGCTTAACGACGGAGCCACCCAGGCGCCCCTAAATAGGTTTTTCTGTATGTTTGCTTTTTCTTGCCCGGACATCCAAAGAAATGTTGAAGGATAGTATTTCTATCCGTCATCCTTGTCTTTCTGATTCTATTGAAAATGAGTCTAAATTTTTGCTATGAAAGATGCTATTTGATTCTTACAAAACAAATTAAACATATTTATTTCTACTTGTAGGTATTTCTTTTTCTCCTCAATATCACAAATTGCATGATAAATGTATAAACCCATCTCTGATTTTAACCAGAATTTGATTATCGCAGAGTAGCCTTCTAGTATAATAGTGGATTATGTTAGCTCTTGTATGTAGGATTTTTGCTTCTGTGTTTGTCAGGGGTGTTGTCCTAAAATATTTTCCTGTGTATGGATATAATTTGGAATAATGCTGTGCTTTTCTTCCTGATCTGGGTGGCACTTTTCTTTTTTGTTAGTTTATAAACAGTTTATCTAGGAGTCAGATTACTTATTAAGATATTTTCAAATTCATCCTTTAAAAGTTATCAGTCAGGTATCTACTCGGAGGTATATCACTGATTATTTATCTACAGAATACAGAATATATTTGTCTATAGAACATAGTTATTTTATTCAATTTTTTTACATTACCTGGAGCCTTTTTGTCATGTGTCTTTGCAGGAAATCATACATTTAAACAAGTTTTTTATGTTTATTATTAAAAATTATATATTCTGCTTTATTCTGAAACAATTCACTTTGAGATTATAATTGCTTTAAATGTAATTATGTTTTTAAAATAAACTTATTTGCTGTGTGTTTTGAGTTGCTGTTTTCTCTGACTTATGTATCTTATTTATCTTACTTTCTATGTTTGATGGAATTTTTCACATTTCTGGCCTGCTAATAGTACTGTGTTATAGATTTATTCTTTTAAAAGCTAAATATTTTTTTATAATGTAATGACATATTGAGTTTGAGCAATGTGTAGGCTCAGTCCACTATCCTGACCATTTTGCTTTATTATTTATTTTTTTGATTAATACCTACCCACCATCTTTTCTTTCCTCTGTTAAATTCTCTTTTTCAAATTACTTGATTTGATGCCCTTATAGTTCATTTTTACCTGCCCTGACAGATAAATTCTATAACTGTTTTCACGTTTTATTACATTACATTTGGTGAATCGAATGTCATCATAATATGGCAAAATATAGAGTGCTGCTATTATTTTCCACTTTTATTAAAATACCCAACTAATCACTGACAATTTTGATAAGATCACTTGGGCCTTTGCTATTGATAATTCAACAAATCACTGAATTGATAAAATACTCATATAATTAAAATAGATAATGTAAGAAAATACCTTCAGGAAATTCTTGCAATCAATGTAAAGACCTTTAAAAATTATATTCTAGTAATTTAAAACAAATTAATGACATAGCTCTAAAAAAATACTTACCCCTAGCTGTCATAATTGCAGCTAGTCCCAGGAAAATAAGATAAAGGAAGGCAAGCATTATTGCAACAAGGCGCCATGGAGACTCTGTCCAAAGAGAGAAAAGTGAGCTCATATGATGATCAATGGAAACAAGGGGAGAGGGGTGGGGGAATGGGATAGGGTGGTGATGGGTAGTAAGGAGGGCACGTATTGCATGGTGCACTGGGTGTTATATGAAACTAATGAATCATGGAACTTTACATCAAAAACCAGGGATGTACTGTATGGTGACTAACATAATATAATAAAAAATATTATTATTTTTAAAAAAGATTCTGTAGTTGGGATTAGAAAGAATTTTGGACAAGAATATTCAACTCACTTCAATTGGACTGAAATCTAAGGTTATGAGAGCACTGAATTGTGCAAAAATATACCCCAGCCTGAAAGGGGAACTCCCAAACTTATTTTGCAGATTTGGATACAGCCAGAGAATATATGAATATTTTTATGTAGGAACTGGATTATGAACCAACGAGTTGCCCTACTAAAGAAGTCTTTTGAAGACTATAAATGAGTACTTCAGAAATCCTACTAGGGATTTTTAAAAAAGGACTTCTTTCTTTTTATAGTAGAGCTAGGTTAAGAATAAAATTCCTGCATTAGCTGTTGGCTCAGCCTGACATTCTGTGACAGATTTGATAAGATACCTCTCAAGCTTCATTTTTTAAAAAATAGAAATACTGTGAAAGGGACACTTTGCAAGGTTAAAATATCAGACTGAGAAGGTATATATGAAACATTTTTTTAAATTATTATTCTATGGCTATGGTACATTATCTAAGCCATGTGGCCATCAGTGGTTCATTGCCGTTGGCTGTTAATACAGCCCTTCATGTCACTATAACCATTTAAATGGTGTTGATATTAGAGATGAGCTCCAATTCAGAGTTTCGCCCAGGAGTATTTGTTTTTATGATTGGTTCATTAAAATATTCAAGTAAAAAAGGGAAGTCTAGGGGCGCCTGGGTGGCATAGCAGTTAAGTGTCTGCCTTCGGCTCCAGGCGTGATCCCAGCGTTCTGGGGTCGAGCCCCACATCAGGCTCCTCTGCTATGAGCCTGCTTCTTCCTCTCCCACTCCCCCTGCTTGTGTTCCCTCTCTCACTGGCTGTCTCTATCTCTGTCAAATAAATAAATAAAATCTTTAAAAAAAAAAAAAGGGAAATCTAGAATTTTAAATGTTTTTTTTACCGTTCGTCTTCAAATTCCTAGTTGTTTTTCTCTTTTCAATATTTGAAGAGCTATGACCTTTGATTGCTGTGTAAGTTACACTTTCGTCACAAAAGTCTAGAAAATATGTAAGAAAAATGCAAAACAACTATTTATATGTAGTTAATATATGTACATGTATATACCTATCTGATACATAACCATACACTTGAAAAGCATGCTAAAAATCATAAACAAAAGATACCTCATTTTATGCTTATGAGAAGGTATTAAAATTTGCTCAATCACATAGCTGCTTTGTTAAACATGACAATTCTTTTTCTTTTTTAATTCTTAGTTTCTTTATAAAGTAAAGATAATACTAATTCATAGATAGATTGTGGAGTTTAATTAAATGTATGTAAAGTCGATAGCATAGTGTTTGAAACAATCATGTACAAAAGTATATGAGAAAAAATCATGTAATAAGGCTTATTATTTTAGAAGTAGTAATAGTAGCAGTGAATAGTATTGTAAGAATATAATTGGCAGTAGCACTAAGAGTATAAATTCTCTTAGCAATATATTGCATGTACTCCTTTTCAGTACAAGTGAAGAAGAACTCAGGCACCAAGTCAGTAACATTTTTCTAAATGATATTAACTCTAACCCCATTGTAAATATTTACTTATCAAATGATGATTGTCTGAAATTTAAATCCTCTTCAACTGGAAAATCTTAAATTGATTCATACAGAGAAAATATTTTCAACTCCTCTAAAAGTATCTGGCTATGAACTTTGTTGTTTATAATATTATTTTCTCACTAAATAAAGGGACTACTTAATGGCAATATCTGATTTTACCTGTATTTATTTCATGAAATTCCACTGAAGAAGGAGGAAGATCAAGACAGGGGCTGGACAGTGCCGATGTGTCTTGTTCCATAGTTTAGATCAGATTGCATGGGTCAGATGACGAGCAGAGGGTTAGAATGAGACAGAATCCAGAAAACAGATCTCAATATTGCATCATCAGACAGGATGTTTACGCTAACTTTAATATGTAAACTACTTTCTCCACTTAAAATAAAAGACAATGTAATCTGGTCCCTATAGATTAAATTTGTTATTCTTCTATGCATAATGAAGCACATCTTTATTCCCAAAGATAATGTTTAAAATTATCTTAACCATACTAATTTCTTCTCTGCCATATTTTTAAAAAAGAATGAATAAACAATAAAGACTAAAGCATTTATATAAATAAGTGATATATTGTATTTGAATGAGATTGTAACAGATACTGATTTTTGGAAATATCTTTTTTATAGTTATAAGTATCCATGCTCATTACAAATAATTGAAAAGATATTAGAATGTATCCTATAGAAAATGAAAATGATACAACCCTGTCTCCTCAATGTAACTAGTAACATAATTATTCATAACTTTATAATTTTTCAAGTGACCAATGAATGTTTTGTTTAAAAAAGTAAAAGGAATAATTTATCCATAAATGAAATAATTAAATGAATTATAATGTCTTCCTACAGTAAAGCTTATACAGTCATTAAATATAAATAAGAGAGTTCTTCAAATACTGATATGGATAATATTCTGTAATATATTAAGTGGTGAAAAGTCACAAAGTATTTCATAATATGATTTTATATTATATTTTGTAGAAAAATAAATGTTTTTATGCATGTTTTTCTAATATAATAATATGTGCCTAACCTAGTAATTTAAGATTTTAATATAATAATATTTAAGTGACTAACTTGGTAGATTTTCAGTTTACATATGTGGTTTTCCATTTTTGTGTGACTGTTGAATATCATTTATTTTTAGGAAAGAATAAGGTGTTTTATTTTCAGCTAAAGTATGCTCTTATATATACACACCACAGTGACCACAGGGGCCGCTGCCCTCATCTTTGTTCAATAGATTTAAACTTCATAGCAAAAGTATATAATTTGGGAGACCATAGACTGTTCTTGGGTTTATATTGTATTGGAAGAGTGTAAAGATAATGATTAATTTCAGACACTGATAATAGAGTACACATTCATTAAATTCTAGAGTAAATGCTGATAGGATAGAAAATATAACTTCAAAAATTAGGGAAAAAACATAGATAGAGAAAAATAAATAAATACAGAAGCTAGAAAAGAGCGGGGAAAGCCCAAGAATAAATAGGACAAAAAGAAAGCACAAAATTATGATATTGATGAAAAAGAAAATACATCTGGGACACCTGGGTGGCTTAGTCAGTTAAGTTGTATTTGTACTGAGATTGAGATTGTATTGTATTTGAATGAGATTGTAATGGATACTGATTTTTGGAAATATCTTTTTTATAGTTATAAGTATCCATGCTCGGCTCAGGTCATGATCCCAGGGTCCTGGAATTGAGTCCCACATCAGGTTTCTTGCTTGGCAGGGAGCCTGTTTCTCCCTCTGCCTGCCACTCCCCCTGCTTGTGGTAGTGCTCTCTCTCTGACAAATAAATAAAATCTTTAAAAAAAAAGAGAGAGAGAAAAATATATCCTTAATAATGTGAACTCTCTAAATGTTCCAGTAAAGAGATAAAAATTACCACATTTTTAAAAATAAATGTTATATGCCATTTACAAAAGCCACATTTAATAGATAAGTATGAAATGTTTGAAAATAAGAGATGAAAATATGTATATGCACACAAATTAAAGCAATCATAGCTTCTAATATCTGACAAAATACACTGTGCAAAATGTAGTATTTAAGGTAGGTTTTTTAATAAAAGTTTCAATTTGATAGTAATATATCACAATTTAATGTAATATTTTTTAAAAGATTTATTTATTCATTTTAGACAGAGGGCATGAGCAGGGAGAGGGGCAAAGGGAGAGGGAGAGAGAGAATCTTAAGCAGACTCCCCACTGAGCACAGAGCCCAACACAGGGCTGGATCTCACCACCCTGAGATCACAACCCCAGCTGAAACCAAGAGTCGGACTCTCAACCGACTGAGCCACCCAGGCGCCCCTAATATAATCTTTTACTATAACTTCAAAATGTAACAAAGATAAATGATACGTGTATCCGGAAAGAGAAATAGACATATCATTTGAGGAAATTTTAGCATACTTCTGACAAACATCAAGCAGACCAAAGAGATCCGAGTAGGACAATGTAAAGAAGATTTAAACAATACTATTTCTTTATTGAATGAAAATGCCAATTTCTCTCAGGTTTGTTTTGTTTTGTTTTTAAAAATACATATTTTTTTCCCTCATACTTGGGAAACCTGCCTGGGTATTGTGTTTTATCTTGATGCATTCTCTGTCAACATAGCACATGCATCATTCACTTTCCTCTTATTTCCATTTTTGCTGTTGAAAATTCAGCAGGATGAATACATGTTGCTAATTTGCAGTAATTGCCTTTTCCTTAGTGCTGCTTTTGGAAATTTATCTTTGTTCTTGGTGTTCTTCAGTTTCTACTATCATGAGTCTTTTTTATGAAATTCTTTTCCTTCTTTTATCCTGATTGATGTTAATTAGACTTCATAAATAATGTGGGTTGGTGTGCTATTATCAGTGGATTGTAAAAGTCTTTGCTATTAATTTTGCAGAGACCACATCTTCTCCTTTTGCTTTTCACTCTGAAATACTATCTTTAGGCATCTATTGAAGTTGCTTCATATTTATCTTTCTCTTTTTGCCTCTTTATGCTATATTTGAACAGTAGCTTCAGAAATGTCTTCCAATTCATTAATTTTCTCTTCATCTGTACCCAGGTAGATGATAAATCTATCCAATATTTTATTCTATTTTATTTTTTAGAAATTCTATTTAGTACCTTTTCAAACCTATTTGATCATTTTTAAAGTTTCTTGTTCTCTAAATACATTTCTAAATTTGCCCTATATTTCTTTAAACATAGTAAATAGTTAAAATTAAAAATATAAATATATATATAAATGTATACAATGTGTTTGATAATTGCGATAATGATTTTAGAATCTTTAGCTGTCATTTTGTTCCTGCTGTTGCTTTCCAAAATGACTTGTTTACTTGTGTGTTTAATTTTTCAGTATGTTGTTTCTGGCTCTGAGCATCTTATCTGCCTCACTAATTTATTTGTGGGAACTTAATAAGCCTGGGATGAAATGAGTTGCTCTAGAGAATATTTGCATTTTGTTCTGTTAGGTGACAAAGAAACCTTACTAATTTTGGATACTTTTAAAATACTGGGGGGTGATGTCATCAAGATGACAACAGAAGCCATTCCTGACTTCCTTCCCCTTCAAAGAAGACCAGCTAGCAACTATCCATAGACAAGACACCACAGGGAAAATGCTAGAACACAACAGTGAGGGTACAGTACTGTTTTGGACTATAAAGACCAAGAAGGACTGCATTAAAAGGTAAGAGTAATGGTTGTACTCTGACCACATTCTGACACATCACATTAATAAAATGGAAGAAAAAAAAATCATATGATTATATCAATAGAAGTAGAAAGAACATTTGGTGAAATGAATGTCCGTTCATGATAAAAACTCTTAAAAAATTAGGTGATGAAAGAATGTACCCCAACATAATAAGGTTATATATCATAAGACCACAGCTAAGATTGTACTTAAAGGTGGAAGGTTGAAAACTTTTCCTTTAAGATTAGGAATAAGACAAGGTACCCACTCTCACCACTTTTATTCAACAGAGTACTGAAAGTCCTTGTCAGAGTAGTCAGACCAGAAAAAGATATAAAAGACATCAGAATTGGAAAGGAAGAAGTAAAATTATCTCTATTTGCAGATAACAGGATTTTATATATACAAAATCCTAAAAATTCTACCAAAAATCTGTTAGATCTAATCAATGAATTCAGTAAAGTTGCAGGATACAAAATTAACATCTAAAAATTATAGCATTTCTATACACTAACAATAAATAATCTAAAAAAGAAATAAAGAAAGCAATCCCATTTACAGTAGCATCAAAAACAACAAAATACTTAGGAACAAATTTACCTAAGGGGGTGCAAGCTCTCTACTTTGAAAACCATAAAACACTGATGAAGGAAATTGAAAAAGATATAAATAAATAGAAGGATATCTCATGTTCATGGATTGAAAAATTAACATTGATTTGATAAAACTTTTTATGGTAATCTCTTCATACATACATCAAATCATTATGTTATACACATTAAACTTATATGATATTATATACAAATTATGTCTCATAAACTGAAAAACAAAACAAAGATACACACAAAATAAGATCTTGGCCTAATGACCTTTTAACCAGAGAAGTGCGGTTAATGTAGCCTGAAAATCTACACAAAGCCTGGCTTCAGAGAAGCTATTTGAATAAGGAAATTGTCCTTTTACTGCTCTGGGGTAGATGATTTAGTTTTAGCTCATTTTTATCCTAAGACTTAGTTATAGTTGCCAGATTTAGCAAACAAACGCCTGTTTGAAAAAAAATGAAGATGCTTAATCCCAACTGACTGGATTCCTAGATATGATCTCTTACTAAATTCACTAAATTAATCCCCCTCCAAAGGCCACAGTATATTAAAACATCACTTTTCCTGACAACCAACTAGAGATTTTGGCTAATTAGTTAACCTACGTAACAATAATAGACATAAATAGATCAGATGCATGGAATACAGAGCACAGCAAGAATTACTCTTTTAATTGAAAATAATATTTTGATATAATGTTATTTTAATAACTTTAATAAAATGTAAATTGTGGGTTTACCAAAAATCTCAAAGCTATCATTGATGTAACAATGGGTTGTTTTTAAAACATAATTTCATGAAGGTAAAATACCGAGACGTTAGAACATGTGTCTTTTTTTCACAATCTAGACATAATTCTTGATCCAGAATGTGTTTAACAAAAACAAACAAACAAAAAGTCTTCTGATTGCAAGGTGTTACGTAGTCAACTGTCCAGAACTAACATTAATTTGCATTTCTCAAGAAGCTGAGGTATACCTCTTTTTTTTTAAGATATTTTTTTAATGATTTTTTATTATATTATGTTAGTCACCATACAGTACATCCCCGGTTTCCGATGTAAAGTTCGATGATTCGTTAGTTGCGTACAAGACCCAGTGCACCATGCAATACATGCCCTCCTTACTACTCATCACCGGTCTATCCCATTCCCCCACTCCCTGCCCTCTGAGGCCCTCAGTTGGTTTCTCAGAGTCCATAGTCTCTCATGGTTCATTCCCCCTTCTGATTACCCCCCCCTTTCTTTATCCCTTTCTTCCCCTACCGATCATCCTAGGTCTTATGTTCCATAAATGAGAGAAATCATATGATAATTGTCTTTCTCTGCTTGACTTATTTCGCTTAGCATTATCTCCTCCAGTGCCGTCCATGTTGCAGCAAATGTTGAGAATTCGTTCTTTCTGATAGCTGAGTAATATTCCATCGTATATATGGACCACAACTTCTTAATCCAGTCATCTGTTGAACGGCATCTCGGCTCCTTCCATGATTTAGCTATTGTGGACAATGCTGCTATANTCCATGATTTGGCTATTGTGGACAATGCAGCTATGAACATTGGGGTGCATATGGCCCTTCTCTTTACTACGTCTGTATCTTTGGGGTAAACACCCAGTAGTGCAATGGCTGGGTCATAGGGTAGTTCAATTTTTAACTTTTTAAGGGACCTCCACACTGTTTTCCAGAGTGGCTGTACCAACTTGCATTCCCACCAACAATGTAGGAGGGATCCCCTTTCTCCACATCCTCTCCAACAATTGTTGTTTCTTGCCTTGACTATTTTTGCCATTCTAACTGGCGTAGGGTGGTATCTCAGTGTGGTTTTGATTTGAATTTCCTGATGGCTAATGATTTTGAACGTTTTTTCATGTGTCTGTTAGCCATTTGTATGTCTTCATTGGAAAAGTGTCTGCTCATATCTTCTGCCCATTTTTTGATTTGTTTATTTGTTTCTCATGTATTGAGTTTGAGAAGTTCTTTAGATCTTGGATACCAGTCTTTTATCTGTAGCATCATTTGCAAACATATTCTCCCATTCCATGGGCTGCCTCTTAGTTTTTTTGACTGTTTCCTTAGCTGTGCAGAAGGTTTTTATCTTGATGAAGTCCCATAAGTTCATTTTATAAGATTTTTTATCTTAAAAAAGATAAATCTTTTTTAAAGATTTTATTTATTTATTTATTTGAGAGAGAGCATGAGTGGTGGGGAGGAGCAGAGGGAGAGGGAGAAGCAGACTCCCTATTGAGCAGGGAGCCCAACGCGGGGCTTGATCCCTGGACCCTGAGATCATGACCTGAGCCAAAAGCAGACACATTAGGAGAAGGAAGGGAAAAATGAAGGGGGGAGAATCAGCGGGGGAGACAAACCATGATTGACTGTGGACTAAGGGAAATGAACTGAGGGTTTCAGAGGAGAGAGAGATGAGGGTCAGTTAGCCCAGTTATGGGTATTAAGAGGGCACGTATTGCACGGAGCAGTGGGTGTTACATGCAAACAATGAATCATGGAACACTACATCAAAAACTAATGATGTACTGTATGATGAGTGACATAACATAATAAAATTTAAAAAATTAAAAAAACACAACAAAACAAAAACAAAAGGCAGACACTTAAACTGAGCCACCCAGGAACCCCTGAAGTATACTCTTTAATTACAATTTTTGCAATCATTTTGTATTATATAAATTATAATATATTGTAATATACAATGAATTTTGATAACCACTGTAAGGATGCATTATTTATAGCTTATAAATAAATGAAAAATTTTTAAAAATGATACATTAGATTTTTGAAAATTGGAAGTAGAATTAAGAATTTAGTATAAATAAACACACCTGTTGGAATTTATTTATTATCTGTTAATATCTGACTCATTTTCTTTTATCAGAACCCAGCAGGACTTCTGGGGAAGATGGTGGAGTAGGAGGACCCTAAGCTCACATCATTACATGGATACACCTAGATAACACTCACTTCAATGTAATTAACCCAGAAAATAACCTGAAGATTAGAAAAACAAACTCCACAACTAAATTTAGAGAAGAGGCCACATCGTGAAGGATATGAAGGGTGGGGACAAGGTGGGGAGCTATATGGGCTCACAGGAAAGGAAAAGGGAAAAAAAAACACTCTCACACTGGGGAGACTTCATGAAGAAGATGAATCTCCATAGCATTTGGCTCTGGAAACAAGAGAGGCTGAATTTCATGACTTCTTACAACCAGAGGGACTTAAAGCCTGGAACATTAGAAATAGCAGGCTTTGCTCTGGGATAGCCCAAAAGGTAATGGAAAACTGAGTCTCCACCCTTTGAGCATAACAGAGAGCCAGCAGAGATACAGCACAAAAGCCTGGGAAAATGGGAGGGAGAGATATGTACAATCACAGAGCATGTCTCAGAGGGAAAAGTTTTGCTGAGACACTTCTCCAGAAACAAAGGATCTGGCACATGCCATTTCCCTCCCCGGCTTCCCTGCATAAACACATGGCCACCTGCAGGAATCAGCAGGGCACCAAACATTCTACCTAACTTGCTTGCATCAAGCACTGCTTCCTGCAACCAGGTGTGCCTCAGTCTTGGTCATAAGTACCCTCCCCCTGAAAACTAATTCAAACTTTGCCAACACCTCGTCTCCTGCTTATGTGTTTTGTGGAGCCTTGGCCCTGGCACTGATGGTTGCTGGTCACCTCCTGCAGAGGATGTGTGCACCTTGTTAAAGTTATGTGCCCCATCTGCATATGGTTTGCTGAGCACCCCTGCTAGCTTGGTGTTGGCAGTGGAGGCATGTCCCCTCTGGCATCTTGTTAAAAGTGCACACCTGTCACTACTTTCAAGAACAGGAGACATAGCTGACCTTCCTAATACACAGAAACAGAGAGAGACAGAAAAAATGAGGAGACAGCAAATATGTCCCGAATGAAAGAACAGGACAAAACCACAGCAAGAGACCTAAGCAAAATGGATATAAATAATATGCCTGATAGAGAATTGATTGTAATTATCTTAAAGATATTCACCTGACTTAAGCGTGAAGGACATCAGTGAGAACATTTATGAAGAGATAGAAAACATAAAAAAGAATGAATCAGAGATGAGAAACACAATAAACTAAATTAAAAATACATTACATGGAATAAATAACAGGCTAGAAAAGTGGAGGAATGAATCAGTGACCTGGAGGACAAAGTAATGGAAAGAATCAAGGTGAGCAAGTGAGAGAAAAAAAGAAAATTATGCAAAATGAGAGTACACATAGGAAACTCAGTGATTCCATCAATTGTTGTAACATTTGCATTATAGTGATCCCAGAAGAAGAAGAGAGAGAAAAGGGGACAGGAAATTTATTTGAAGACATACTAGCTGAAAACTTCCCTACTCTGGGGAAGGAAACATATATCCATATTCAAGAGGCAGAGAGAGCCCCAACAAAATCAACCCAAGGAGGTCCACACCAAGACATACAGCAATTAAAAATGGCAAAGAGTATTGATAAAGACCAAATTTTAAAAGCAGCAAGAAAAAAGAAGAGAGTAACATACAAGGGAAACCCCATAAGGCTATCAGCAGATTTTTTAACAGAAATTTTGCAGGCCAGAAGAAAGTGGCATGATATATTAAAAGTCCCGAAAGGAAAAAAATCTACAGATAAAAATATTCTATCCAATAGGGGTATAATTCAAAATAGAAGGAGAGCTAAAGTTTCCTAGGTAACAAAAGTCAAGAGTTTTGTCCACTAAACCGTCCCTGTAAGAAATGTTAAAGGGGAACTCTTTGAGTGGAAAGGAAAGACCACAGTTAAGAGCAAGAAAAATAGGAATCACAGCAGCAGTAAAAATAAGTTTATCTGTAAAAATAAGTCAAAGGACTTACAAAATAAAAGGATGTAGAATATGGCACCATAAAGCTAAAAAATGGGGAGGAGAGGAGTAAAGAATGGGTTCAAACTTAAGTGACTATCAACTTAATATAGACTGCTATGTGCACAAGATGTTATATACAAACTCAATGATAACCACAAATCAAAAACCCGTAATAGATATGCAAAAAATAAAGAGAAAGGAATCCAAATATATCACTAAAGAAAGCAAAGTTATGGCAAGAGAAGAGAGTAAGAGAAGAAAGGAACAGAGATAATCTACAAAAACAATCACAAAACAAGTAACAATATGGCAATAAATACATAGTTATCAATAATTACTTTGAATGTAAATGAAATCACTGTTCCAATCAAAAGACATAGGGTGATGGAATGGATAAAAACACAAAACAAAGCCTGTCTATATGTTGCCTACGAGAGACTCATTTCAGACCTAAAGACATGCAGATTGAAAGTGAGGGGATGGAGAAACATTTATCATGCAAATGGATGTGTAAAGAAAGCTGAGGTAGCAGTAATTATATCAGACAAAATAGACTTTAAAACAAAGACTGCAACAAGAGACAAAGAAAGATTCTATATAGTTATTAAGGGGACAATTCAACAAAAAGACATAACAGTTGTGAATGCTTATGGCTCCAACATGGGAGCATCCATAAACTTAAAACTGTTAATAACAAATATAAAGGAACTAATCAATAATAATAAAATAATGGGGGACTTTCACACCCCACTTACATCAATGGACAGATCATCCAAACAGAAAAATTAATGAAGAAACAGTGGTTTGAATGACACACTGGAAGAGATGGATTTAATAGATATATTCAGAACATTCTAACCTAAACCAGCAGAATACACATTCTTTTCAAGTGCACATGGAATGTTTTCCAGAATAAATAATGTATTAGGCCATAAAACAATTCTCAACAAACTTAGAAAGATCAAAGCTACACCATGCATCTTTTCTGACCACTATGCAATGAAACCAGAAATAGCCACAAGAAAAAATCTGGAAAAAGCACAAATAGATAAAAGTTAAATAGCATGCTATTAAGCAATAATTAGGTCAACCAAAAAAATTAAAGAAAAGATAAAAAAATACATGGAGACAAATGAAAGTGAAAACACAATGATCCAAAATCATTGGGATACAGTGAAAGCAGGTCTAGAGGGAAATTTACTTAAATTAATATTATAAACTTGGCAGAAAATGTTTTCAATTGGCGTTAATTGCAAGAAGAAGGAGGGGGAGGAGGAGGAGAGGGAGAAGGAGAAGGAGAAGAAATGGAAGAGTAGGCAGAGAAATGGTAATGTCTTCCAATAGCCAGAAGCAGGGGTCCAAGAATGAGGACGTAAGGGTAGAAGTGATACTTCTTGTGATAACACCAAATAAATCAATGTATCTGCTTTAAGTGGTTCTTTCTTTTCCCTGGTTCTAGTGATTTCTCCTTTCCCTTGTGCCTTCAGGCCTAGGAGCATTTTTTACTTCTAAATTTCTGTTCTATCCATAATGTTTGCCTTACATGTCACCCATGCCTTTATAATGCAGTCCTTCATAAATTAACTTACTGAAATTATGTTAAGTGTGCTTCTTACCTTTTGGGTTCATTTTTACTATTATTATTTTTTTAACTTTAATCCCAGTATAGCTAACATATAGTGTTATAATAGTTGTAGGTGTACAATATAGCAATTCAGCAATTCCATATATTTCTCAGTAGTCATCAAGATAAGTGTACTCTTAATCCCTTTCACCTATTTTTACACAGCCCCTGACTACCCCCTCCCTTCTGATAACCTTCTGATTGTTCTCTATAGTTAAAAATCTGTTTCTTGGTTTGTCTCTCTTTTTTTCACTTTTGTTCATTTGTTTTGTTTCTTAAATTCCACATATGAGAGAAATGTGGTATTTGTCTTTCTCTGACTGGCTTATTTCACTTAGGATTATACTCCCAAGACCCATCGATGTTGTTGCAAATGGCAAGACTTCACTCTCTTTTATGGCTAAATAATATTCCATTGTATATATGTACCACATCTTCTTTATCCATTCATCTAATGGTGGATACTTGGGCATTTTCCATTGTTTGGCTATTATAAATAATGCTGCTATAAACATACAGGTGCATACATCCCTTTGAATTAGTGTTTTCATATTCTTTGGGTAGATATACAATAGTGTGATTGCTGGATCCTAGGGTAGCTGTATTTTTAATTTATTTTAAATTATTTTTATTTTTATTTTATTTTTTTTGAGAGAGAGAAAGAGTGTGTACATGCGTACAGTGGGGAGCAAGGCACAGAGGGAAATGGAGAGAGAGAATCTTAAGTAGGCTTCATGGTCCACATGGAACCCTCTGCAGGCCTCAATAGCATGACCTTGAGATCATGACCTGAGCCAAAGCCAGAGTCACATGATTAACTGACTAAACTATCCAGGAGCACCCTGTTTTAATCTTTTGAGGAACCTCCGTTCTGTCTTCCACAGTGGCTGCACCAGTTGCATTCCCACCAGCAGTGCAAGATGGTTCCCCTTTCTCCACATCCTCACCAACACCCATTGTTTTTGACAGGTGTGAGGTGATAGCTCATTGTAGTTTTGATTTGCATTTCCTTGACGTTGAGTAATGTTGAGCAACTTTTCATGTGTCTGTTGTCCATCTGTGTTCCTTGGAGAAATGTCTGTCCATATCATCTGTCCGTTTTTTAATTGGATTATTTGTGTTTTGAGTGTTGAATTTTATAAGTTCTTTATATATTTTGGATACTAACCGTTTATCAGATACGTCATTTGCAAATATCTACTCCTGTTCAGTAGGTTGTCTTTTAGTTTTTTTGATGGATTCCTTCCCTGTGTAGAAGATTTTTATTTTGGTGTAGTCCTAATAGTCTATTTCTGCATTTGTTCCCCTTGTCTCGGGAAACATATCTAAAAAGACGTTGCTAAGGCCAATGTCAGAGAAATTACTGCCAGTGCTTCTGAGGTAGCAGTAATTATACCAGGCAAAATAGACTTTAAAACAAAGACTGCAACAAGAGATGAAGAAGGATTCTATATAATCCTTAAGGGGACAGTCCAACAAAAGACATAACAGTTGTACATGTTTATGCCTCTAACCAACGTAGAGCTGTTCGAGAGGGACAAACTCCCTGGCATTTGCCATTAGTGTATATGTGTGTGTGTATGGGGGTGGGGTGTAAATAAGGATTTATGGGGAATGTCTTTACCCACCAACATCCAAAGCATTCACTGTATAGAAGATGCTCTTTTGGTTGGAAAGACAGAAGTGTTGGCCTCCACAAGCCTGGCTTCAGTGTTATCATATCTCTGCCAGGATTGGGGTACTGTAAGCGGTGCTGATAAACCCCCACAAAATTCAAAATTTTGCTTTCCAACTAATGTTGGGGCAACATGGGTTGGTTGATATATTCAATTTCTCCAGAAGTCAAAGAAACACTGTTGTCTCTTCACTTCTACTTCCATGTCCTACAAGGAGGCCTGACACCTTACTGGCTTGGAGAAAGTATTGGGCGTTCTACTTGATGGGTTAACCTGCAAATCAATGTACTTTCAGTGCTTGTTGGAAGCAATCCAGCCAGCTGTAGGATGCTAACTTCGTGGCCTCATGATCTTAATGATCTCTTGGAAGCACAACTTCCTACAACTGATGATTTTGCAGAATGAGGTCTTTTAGCAAAGGAAGGAAGCCTCCACCTGAAAGTGCCCTTTGTGAATTTAGACTTATTGTCTCTCTAACATGGCTACCTTTTATATTCCTTTTGAAAAACAGCTATTATTATTAATTATTACTTTAAGATTTATTTATTTATATATANATATATATATTTATTTATTTGACAGAGATAGAGACAGCCAGTGAGAGAGGGAACACAAGCAGGGGGAGTGGGAGAGGAAGAAGCAGGCTCCCAGCAGAGAAGCCTGATGTGGGGCTCGATCCCAGAACGCTGGAATCACGCCCTGAGCCAAAGGCAGACGCTTAACCGCTGTGCCACCCAGGCGCCCCTGAAAAACAGCTATTAATTTGCTTTAAATAAATTTTTCTTGTGAAAACTGAACACTTTATCCATGAGGCCTTGTGATTCTTTGGCTTGTCAGTCCCATTTTGGGGTGATGCAATTCAGACTCAACATTAGGAGTGTGAGAAGGACACAAGCCTTCCTTCTCAAATGGAAATGTTATATTCAAGAACACATATGGCCTGATTCCAGCAGCGTCTTCTCTTTAATTGAAAAAGTTATGCCTGTCCCTTTGGTGGAAACTTTATTCCCAACTTCATCACTGAGGAAAAGTGATGAACTCAGTGGGTCTCTTAATTCACAGAAGTCCCCTAAATACTAGGTCTGGCTCACTGATGCTTTGCTTATTTGAAATCTGATACTGATGTGCCTATGTTGGCACAGTGCTGGCTATGCAGAACGACAGCTGACATGGTCACTACACTCAGCTGGCAGAACTCAGAGCCTTTCTCATTGCTCTAACAATTCCTCTATTCCTTTATTCCTCTGGATGAATCTTATTATGTTTTATTGACTCATGGATGGATTGTCGCCAGTGGCTTACGTGTGTGGCCTAGATTTGGAAACCTACCCCCAGGGGTCCCTTAAGACACTTCACCTCTGTGCTGTAAACTGTAGAAAGAATCTACAGTCACTCATTTAACTGTCTGCATCTCTCAGGTAGATGTTCATATTTTTTGAAAATAATAATCAGAATCAAGCTGTTGATTGAATCTGCACTATCTGATTGCTACCATTGCTGCCTGGATCCATCTTCACACTGGACACAACGTAGGGCCATCATAGACTGGCACGAAGTATTAGACTCTGTTTCTGATTCAGGGATACCACTGCATGCCAGACTTGCAATCCCCGGCTAAGGTGATTCTATTGTTTCCTGTTGGAGGAGACCACAACACTAGGGCATTGCCCCACCCACTACTGGCAGATTAACTACATCAGGTCTTTGACCTTCAACGGACTTATCAGTAGTAACTCATTGATGTCAGCACATTTCTAGACAAAACTGCTACTATTCTAGTCGGATTAGCCAAAAATTTGAAAACAATCTGTGTCAGGTTTTCAGCTTTCCAGACCGTTTGCAGTCTGACAATGGTGCACATTTTATTGTAAAGTCATTCAAAACGGCTAATATTTAAAGTATCTGATGGATCTTTTTGCTCTCTACCATCCACAGGCATCTGGAATTGTTAAGCTTTGGTACGGCCCCCTCAAAAATACACAAAAGAAATGTCTGAGTCTATCTTTCTCACCTCCTCTTGGTCCACATAGTATATATTTGAGGACAATCCCTGAAATCATGATGTTCTAATTCCTTTTTATTTTCTGACACTGTTGCTTCCCTTGTGCATTCCATACAGGCCGTGTTTCATGATAACCATGGATTTATAAGCCATCAGCACTATTCGGAAAGTAAGTCCTTAGTTTTAAATTATATTCTTCCTAAAACTGCCACTTAAATGTAGAAATTTTTTACTGATTGCTAAGAATGAATTGTTTCTTTCAATATATTCAATAAACCATGGCTATTTTACCTACTTATTATTTCAGAAATTATTTTTATCATGGCCTAGATTTCTGTTTCTCTAATATGAATGCTGGAATGTGCTTTCCAAAACCTTTCTCATCCATCAATTTATTTTTGTGGAAAGTTTAAGATTATAAAAGAGTGTTTTATATAAATGGACAGTATGACAAGGGTTCTTCTATGCATTTAATTGCTCACTATTTCTGTTTACAAAACATGCTATTTAAATAGACCCAATTGAGAAGAAATTTCCAAGAAACACATATTTGGAACATGACTCTAACATTTACGTAGTTGTGTGTAGGACTCGCATCAGAGATATTTTCATTCTCATGTTATATCTCAGTCTCATTACATCAAAGATTTTTCTAGCCTCATGGTATTTCACTTTGTTAGATTTCTCTTCATTCCACCCTCCTTCCTCTTTCAAAGGAAAGTCCACTAAAGATGCTGAAGCTAATGTTGTTAGTTGTGATGATGCGTGTCCAACTCATTAGGACGCAAAGTGACTGTTACAGGGGTAGTGATCCCTACATCCAAGCTTGAAATCCCAGTCTTGATTTCCTTCTCTTCCTTGAAACTAACTCTATTGTTTCTTGGTCAGTTACACAAGTTTTACACAGGTTTTGCTTCCAATCTCTTCTTACAGTAGACTCTTATTTTTCATCAGAAATTTCAATCTCCTTTCTCATAGCCTCCCTTGTGATCCCCAAGAGTTATCACAAAAACATCAACAGTGGTTTAGGTGCTAAAAGCACTTTCAAATACTAACAGCACTGTGGTTGGAAATATTCTGTACGGAGGAGTGGATGTGGACAGTGAGTAGATATGTCAGCAACAGCTTTACTACTTAGAGCATATTAACCAGGTACATGATGATTAAAAATAACTGCTGGTTGGGGCGCCTGGGTGGCACAGCGGTTAAGCTTCTGCCTTCAGCTCAGGGCGTGATCCTGGCGTTATGGGATCGAGCCCCACATCAGGCTCCTCTGCTATGAGCCTGCTTCTTCCTCTCCCACTCCCCCTGCTTGTGTTCCCTCTCTCACTGGCTGTCTCTATCTCTGTCAAATAAATAAAATCTTTAAAAAAAAAATAACTACTGGGTTAAATGCTAAATAAAATGCTGACTCTTTCTGAAAGAAATGCCACATATGCCATATCAGAATACAGATGGTTTATTTATTTAGTAATTATATGGCAAATATTTTTTAGCAGCCAATATTCTAGGAAACTACCACAAAGCACTTTATCAGGACTCAGCTTTTATTCCTTAATGAATAGAACACATTGATTTTTTTAGGCAATGTTGTGTACGGCAGGATAATGATCATGTTGTGCTCCACTGTTGAGTGTCGGAAGGATGCTAGGAGTTCACAAGGACAGATTTTGGCCATTGCCAGGACCTGATTAGTCAAGGAGAAACTGAAGAATTAAATAATTTGCCTACTTTCTCCTCTCATGTTCTGATCTCCTGTCAACGTCTCCCCATAGCTGAAACTAGCCAGAAGCCAGAAGGCAAGAATGTCTGTGTGATGCAGTTGTTAAGAGTTCAGCTTCCAGGAGCATAGAATGCAACAAAGAATTATGGAGAATGGGTGTGGGTGTGACATTATGGATAAAAGATATTAGCAACATGCCCACTGAAGTAGCCTATGTGACAGAGTAGTGAAAGTTCCCCTGAAAACCCAATGGCATGTCTGCAATACTGGGATAAACTGTCCGAGTGTATCTTGTGGGCTAAGAAGGGTCCAGATGGGGGCAGAACACAACCTGGGGGCATCTTGGGTTCTGTGGTAATCTGAATAATGGCCCCCAAAGTATCCAACTCACAATCACTGGAAACCATTAATATTAATTTCTATGGCAAAAGGACTTTGCAGAAGTGATGAAAGTAAGAATCTTGAGATGGAGTGAGTTTGTTGTAATCACATGTATTTGTAGAAGGGTGAGGCAGAGGGAGATTTGAGTACAAAAGCGAAGGCAATGTCATCATGGAAGCAGAAATTGGAGTGATTCAGCCATGAGCCATAAATGCTGGCAAGGAACACATTCAGCCCTGCTGTAACCGTGATATGAGACCTATAAAACTCTTTTGGATGTTTAGTCTCTCCTGGGACACGCGGTGTCTTCAGTTTGAGAGGAGAATCAGAACTAGACCACAAACCAGTGGAGGTTAACGGCCCCTGTCAAAGTTGCTGCACGTACGGGGCTTCATGGGGACTTCTCCAGGAACTGCCTGAGACTGCAGTGGGCCAAATAGAGAAGTCAGACAAACCCCTTATTCTGTGCTGTTTTTCTGGTCTGAGTTCAGCTGAAGCTGTAAAAAGGAGAGAAAATTTAAATTTGCATTATATTCCATAATTTTGTTGTTGTACTGAACTGGAAATTTGAATAGCTGAACTGGCCTGTTCTTGTGGTTGACAATAACTGAAAGATGCAACTCTCTGAGAACTACTTACATTATTGGAGACACCAGGGAAACGGGTAAAGAACAAAACTACATATCAAGTTCTAAGGAAATTGAGAGAAACCTTAATCCTAAATTTACACAGGCGATATCTGAATTATTTTAATTGTTTTGCTTTTATGAACAGGATTTTGGAACACTGAATAATACTACTTAGCACAGAAATATACCCCTTTTTATCTAAATTCTGTTAAAAATATCAATAATCTAAAATCTCTTGGTTCCAACCTTCCTAGGTTATCTGGTATTCTTGTCTATATGAAAATCAACTCCTCTGATGGGTATATGTCCCTGTTTTTTTAATTCTATTCATTAAAATCAAACTATCTGATCTCTCTAACATTTGTCAGTATTACATAGTCATAGAACTGTCTGTAAGACAAAGTGCCTATGGAGATACAGACATTCGATAAAAAATACACTTAAAATAAAACTTACATATAAGAATACATTTAAAATCGTGAGTCACTTTAGATTTTGAATTTCAGTTGTTGGTCCCATGAAGGAATTTTGGCCTCTTTATGTGTTGCAGGAAATATCATAGATCATATGGAATGATACAGGCACAAATTTAGAAAGTGTGTTCAGAGAGGTTCACATCTTAAAGAGGTGACATTTGAGCAGGCCCAAATGAAGTGAGAGGGCAAGGCTCTAAAATAGTTGGGGGCAGAACCGTACAAACAATCCAAAGACTCTTAGATGTAGGATTGCATGCTTTGTTTGAGGAAGAACAAGAAGGTACTGGGACTGGAGCAGTCAATGAGGTAGGAAAGGAGCTCAGAGGACTAGTCAGGGAAGTGAGGGTGTGGCAAATAGTTTGGATCTCATTTAAGGTAGGGCAGTGTACTGCTGAGGGTCCAGGAGGTAAACAAAGCCTATGTCAGATCATTAAATGGAGGGAATTTAATATAGGAAAATATTTATAAGGCAGTTGGAGAGCCCAAAAGATAACAGGAGAAAGAAGACAGCACAGAGATTATCAAAACAGAAATCTGGTGTGTTTCTAGAGATGGAGGGACTTAGGGAGGAGGAGGGGTCCCCAGAACCACATGGTGGGAAATGGAACGACAGTGGATGGTTCCTGGTGGGAGCTGGGAAGAAGAGGCAATTGTCGTGTGGCAGGACCGCATTGTATGTGCAGCCATGGCAAGAGATAAAGTCCGAAGTAGAAAGGAAAGAAAAACACCATGCTTCTCCCCTCTTCCCACCTTCCAAATACCAAGCCAGTTGCTCCCATTGACTGAACCTCACTGGAAGTGGGTGGGCCATGGAAACTGTGAAGTGTGTTTTGCAGGAATCAGCACACTGAGTTATGGGCAGAGCAGGGAAAAGCCATGGAGAACAAAGAGGAAAATGACTGACAGTGGAAGAAACCAGATTGGCCACGGCATAGAATCACAATATTTGGGGACAGAGGCTTCTCATATCCAAGCAAAAACATGATTTGTTAGCACAATATTCTGTAAAGAGAGTAAATATATCTTACCCAATCTGTCAGTCTCCTTACTGTAACCTAGGGGTAGGACCTCTCAGATAAATTCTCAATATGAAACTGCATATGGAAGGGTTTGGTAGGAAGGGAAAGCATTTTAGAAAAAAAGGTTTTTGAAGAAAGAATTGAGTATACTTTAATGCATATACTTACTGACTTGGGAGATACAAGTTCCCTCTTGCGTATCTACAATGCTAAAAACCAAATATCTGTAAGACAAAATATTCTTATTAGTTTGCCTCCAAAACCTGAACTCAGTGGATCATGCTTTTTGGTTTGATATACTTTGCTACGGAAATATTGCTGTGATTAGTGATAGGGTGAACCACCACCAAATCCCACTAGTGTTGTTAATTTATGAATGTGCACAAATTATATTTTAAAAGACAAAATTGTGAATCTCATAATACATTTCTTTCCAGGGATTTTGGATGCAGAATTAGGGACTCTATTTGTATTTGGCCCATCACTTAATTTTCAGTTCTATCTCTTTCAAAGAAATGGTGAGAAACCACTGAAGAAAAGAACAACCTCTGCTCTATTCTGCTTGATTTCTCTCTGTTTCTGTCTCTCTCTCTCTCTCTTATTTTTTGGCTCTATTAGTGTTGTTGGTACACTCTAACCATGATGTTGCATATTAACCTGGATTAGAATAACATTTTCTTATTTTCAAAAAGACTTTATGACTATTTATAAAATAGGTTACCTTTAGATCATGTTCTTGATAAAATTGACATTTAAGTCTGGTCTCTTGCTACGGATTGCTAAGAACACGTTGCCTCTTTAAAACACTCAGCAAAATCATGACTGGATCTCCTGTATTCCTGGAATGATATTTGCCATATGCTGACTTTCTTTCCCTCTCATGTAAATCGACTGTCTGTTTTGAAAACTTTCTGTTCCAATCACTGTTTTGTGGAGCTCAGGGAGAAACCATTCTTTTCACAAACTTTTATTTTTTTTTAAAAGATTTTATTTATTTATTTTAGAGAGAGAAAGAGAGTGAGTAGGGGGTGCGCAGAGGGAGAAGAAGAGAATCTCAAGCAGACTCCATGCTGAGTGTAGAGCCTGGAGCCCAATGGGGGCTCGATCTCAGGACCCTGAGATCACGACCTGAGCTTTTCACAAACTTTTATACAAACAGGCACCCCAGTAAAATTTGTATTGTATTATTTAACCATGTTATTTCTCCATAGTGAATTAAGTGTCAGTTTTTTGTATCCTTACTTATTCACCTTTTCCATCTACAAAATATGCTACCAGTAAGCATTCTATCAGAAGAAAATTCCAAGTAAAAAAGACCTCGTCTAAAATATAACTCCAGTATTTACAGTCTAATCAATGATTTATGATCTTCATATTATTTTTCTTTGTGGTTGGCTCTTTCCTCTAACTTCCTCCTCTCTCAGTGGTAAATGCTGTCATAATTCTGAATTTAGTGTCATTTCCTGTGGTCATATTTGCCCAAATGATAATGACAGAGATATTGACATTAATGTGATAATGCTCTCCCCATCCAGGTTTGCAAACCTCACGTTTGGTTTCTTCGTCTCCTCCTTAGGCTTTATCTTCTTTTCCATGACCTGGTACACTGCTTCGATCCCCACTACCTTTTATAATAGCTACAAAATAGCAGACACTCTATTTCCTCTGCCCGATACCCATTCACCATCCCCAGGATTGTACAGTCCTGTCAAGGCTGGCGTAGGCGTTAAATGTTATTTCAAGCAGTAGCAAGTCTGTGGTTGGCAGTATTCTGCACAATAAGTACACTGAGCAGCTGATGGAGTCTGACCCAAAGAGCCAGGGTCATATCTGAATCCAGACATCCTTCTCGAAAAACTTTAATCTCCAAACTGAATGTAATTAATGGCTCCTGTCCATTATATATATATTATATATTATATATACATTATATATATATAATATATTATATATACATTATATATATATAATATATTATATATACATTATATATATATATATCTTCTCATATTTTTGAGCACTTATTAGGCGTTAAAAGTATTTACAAGTATCTTTATGTTGATACATTAAACTATTCTTACAATATATTTCTAATAAACTATTTCCTTGCATTTTACCTTTCAGATGATGAAAATAAATATAAAAGGGGTTGTGTAACCCATTCAAGTTTACAGATCTAACAAAAAACCAGAATCAGACGCTTGAAACTACTGACTTTTGATACCTCACGTTTAGCAGGCTGAATGAAGAAGGGAAGAAAAGGATCATCTGATTGGGATCAATTAGAAATTGTTTGTGAATTCTAAACATTCTTTAAAAAAATTTTTTTTTTACCTTTGTATTGTCATCTCATTTAGCTGTATGGTATTTTCCCAGATTCTCTGTGTGCCTTGTTCACATTAGCTGATTCTACTGATGTCAGAATTTCCATGGGACTGAGACTGTCATGTCACTTCAAACTTCATCTGGTTTTTCAGTGTTATTCAATTTTTATACATCTACTTATCACCTGATTCCATTTCTATATTCACACATTCATTCATTAAACAGATAGTTATTATTTAAAAATCTGCTGTGGTTTAGTCATGATTCTGGGAGCTATAGAACTAAACCAAAGAGATACAATCCCTACTCTCGTGGGGTTTTTTTCTGTCAGGCCTACCAGAGATAGGTAACGACAAGATAGGAGCGATTTTATTTTTTATTTTATTTTTTAAGTTTTTATTTATCCATTTGAGAGAGAAAGAGAGAGTGAGTGAGAGCACAAGCAGGGAGGAGAGGGAGAAGCAGGCTCTCTGTTGAGCAGGGAACCCAATGTGGGGCTTGATACCAGGATCCTGAGATCATGACCTGAGCCAAATGCAGACACTTAACTGACTGAGCCCCCCAGGTGCCCTGGCAGGAACTATTTTAGAGTCAGAGTTCAATAACATGCGCCTGAACTTTTCTCCCTCGCCCCCTCTTCTGCATACTTAGATCTGTATTGACAGAATTTATTGATTTGTCACACAGAGGAAGTGATAGCAATTTCTTAATTGAAAATAATTTGTCTTTTTGCATATTTTAGGTCCTGGGTGTGCCATGTTTATGTACAGTTCTGTTCATATAACAAACCTCATTGATTTTTTAGATGATTAAAAACCCAGGAGAGACCAAGATAGATAGGCAGGAGAGGACACAGTTTTGAAGTTAGATCAAAGAGCCATTGGTGGGAATGGAAGGATATGTCTGAGATCAGTACAGTTATTAAATGAGTTATCACTTATAAAGTACTTAGAAACGTGAGTGACACAGAATGCGTATTTGTTGGTGTTCTTAAAATAAATATATACGTGCATAAATGCAAATTACTTAGAAAATTCTCTGGATCAACACTCATACTACTCAGTGATAGGTTGCAAAAAATACGCAAATGAAAGAGCATTTTCCCTTTCTGTTACGTGGTACAGTGAGCACATAAAATATCAGAATCATTCATTCCAGTAGTTTCTTTAGCAAATAGAGGTCATACTGACATTTTCTGCAGGTGTATGTAGTTTCCAGCATCGCCACATCAGTTGTGATTTTTTATCATCCGCAGTCGTAATGAGGCTTTAGACAGGAATTAGCTGCGAGGCTTTTGGTATGAGAAGTGTTTGGAAATATCCCTTTAGCAACCACCACAGGACATAGTTTATAAGAGTGTAATGGGGTCCAGAGACTTAACATGTTGAGCACCTATAATTTAGGAAAAAACCTGTCTTTTTTTTTTTAATTAAAAACACATATGCTGTGATATTTTTCCATCACTGTTTCTCATAGAGTTTCAACTACCTATATTAATTCTGACTGTTAGCCAAAGTAACTAACTTCTATTACACGGAGAAAAGTCCTGCGTGGATAGTTGGGAACTCTCTACTATGCAGAAATATTTTGTCAAACTAGAGAAGCTTGTGAACACACAACTGTCTACTGTCATACTGATCAATTTTTCATCTTAAAGTGACAAAAAGAAACACGTTTGTTAACATATTTATTTATTTTTTTTTTAAAGATTTTATTTATTTATTTGACAGAGATAGACACAGCCAGCGAGAGAGGGAACACAAGCAGGGGGAGTGGGAGAGGAAGAAGCAGGCTCACAGCATAACAGCCTGACGTGGGGCTCGATCCCATAACACCGGGATCACGCCCTGAGCCGAAGGCAGACGCTTAACGGCTGTGCCACCCAGGCGCCCCAACATATTTATTTTTAAAAGCACGTTCATGGGACGCCTGGGTCGCTCAGTCAGTTAAGCGTCTGCCTTTGACTCAGGTCATGATCCCAGGGTCCCAGGATCCAGGGTCACTGGGCTCCCTGCTCAGCGGGGAGTCTGCTTCTCCCTCTGCCTGCTGCTCCCTCTGCTTGTGCTCTCTCTGTCTGACGAATAAATAAATAAAAATCTTAAAAAAAATAAAAATAGGTTCATGCCTTTCACTGTCTTCAAGTTTTGGAAGTTTTGTCTACAACTCTGGAAGTTTTAAAACTGGTAGAATATTGTCAAACTCCCAGCTATTGTCAGTAACAAACTGTAACATTGTATGAGTCTCCATTGGAGGGGTATTATCAGGAAATGATCAGAATAACTTTAGTTCTAGCTTGTTTTAGTTTTTTAATACTTCTAAGCATTATCTATACTTTTGTTATGGACACTATTATTTTAAAAAATAAATATTTATTTTCATTAAGTTTGAATCCATCTAGAGGAAACATCAGTAACACCAAAAATCAAAGCACATCAACAGGCCACTTTTTCATTCAAAAAGAGAGGGAGACACTAAACTCCTGGTCCTTGAGTTTCCTTATTACTTTACTGGTGTCTAGAAAAAAGAGTGATTCCAAGTCTAAACAGTGATTTCAGTGACAAAAGTAAAGTGTGCTTTCCTCGCTCTCCTGCCCCTCTGTTCTCATTCTCTAGTTCTCAGAGTAATACTTGCTGCACTCTGACCCAGCTCAGAATCTTGCTTATTTTTTCTTATATATAGTTTAATGTCCCCTATACTGTTAGTATTTCCTGCAAGTTCAAAGGGTGTGATGAGAAATGGTATTCACATCAATGAGCATAAATCCAGCATGACATCTCCTTTGAATGATTCCAGGACTGTTTGTTTTCCAAGTTGTTGGTGGTTGCAGAAAGGGAAATGGCCAGCAGGTGGGGAATAACCTTTACTACTTATCTGACATGCAGAAAACTTGAAATAACAGCCATCTACAGAGCTCCACATTCTGCCATGAAAGGGAGGAATTAGTGATTCTCCTATTTTGTATTCTGTGTGATATCTGCAGTTATCTTGTCCTTTTCATCTGACTACTACTAATAATTATAAAACACCATCTATTTTTGTAGGTCAGGATAATTATTTTGTACCCTGCAATTTACACTCATTTTATTTAGTCATCCCCAAACCAATGAGTTAAACATACAATTTTAGAAATTGTGAAATTCTGGCTGAGTAGTTGTTATTTATTTATTTATTTATTATTTATTTATTTATTTAAATTAGGAATTGAATTCACCAAGCTAGAAAGTGGTGGAGCTTAGCTGAATCTAAGATCTTTCATATTCCAGGGCTAAGCCTGTGAAGCTCTGTTATTCCTGCTGTTTTATTCACTATGTCGGCTTAGGCCAGCAATGACTAGTTTGAATACAGAATCTTACCTGCAATTAGTGCATCTCATTGAAGGAGAAAACTGAGGAAAAGAATAGCTTGGAGTCATTAATTATAAACTCACACAACAGATCAAATGTGTGAGTTTATCTCAAACTATAGTTGGCCCAGTCAGAACTAACATGTTCTCATAAAGTGTTTCTTTTCTTTTATTTAAAAAATGTAGATATTGACCATGCAAGCTGTCTTGATACATTATCATGTGGTATTTAATTATCTTTTAATTTTAATGAAATCTGAGAACAACGAAGGGAGGAGATGGAAAAAAGCCAAAATTACAATATAAAATCATCCAAATTCATCTTTTACTTTTCTGTTTCAAAAATAAAATGGATGTCAAATTTTATTATTAGAAAACTGCTACCATTTTAAACATAACTGTAGTCCTGATATATGCCTTTCATTATTAATTTTTAACATTTTTATTTTATTTTATTTTTTAAAAAGATTTTATTTATTTATTTATTTGTCAGAGAGAAAGAGCACAAGCAGGGGGAATGGCAGGTGGAGTGAGAAACAGGCTCCCTGCTGAGCAAGGAGCCCGATGTAGGATTCGATCCCAGGACCCTGGGATCATGACCTGAGCTGAAGGCAGACCCTTAACTGACTGAGCCACCCAGGCATCCCTTTAACACAGTTTTAAACAAGTATTAGATCTACTATTAGAATTCAGAGAAAATTTATTCGATTACATTTTATTTTTTTAAGATTTATTTATTTATTTATTTTAGAGAGCGTGCACGAGCAGGGGGAGGGGCAGAGGGAGCGGAAGAGAGAGAATCCTCATGCAGACTCCCTGCTGAGCATGGAGACTGACTTGGGGCTCAATCCCGGGACTCTAAGATCATGACCTCAGCCAAAATCAAGAGTTAGTTGTTTAAGAGACTGAGACTCCCAGGTGCCCCTCTATTATATTTTAAAGTTTATTATTTATATTTGTAAAAAAAATAAAAAGGAAAGAGAATGAAATAAAACTGTAAACAAAAAGAAGGAAATATGCATGTAATAGTGATCGTATTAAGATGAAATACCACACAGCACAAGGGAAATGCTATAGACAGAACCAGAGGAGATAAACAATCAAGAAGACACTTTAGATATGAAGGCAACTTAAAGAAAATCTGTGATTAATGAATCAGATCTGTTACTGATTCCGAATAATGACTGCACCATAATCCTTGTTTTAAATTTAACTTTTTATTGGGTTAATGTACAAAAAAATAATATTACTTTTTGAATATATTTTATATGTGTGAGTTGATTGAAAACTAAGGATGTGCTAAAATTAAAATTTTAATTACAATTGAAATAAAACTGAAGTTTCCTGACTAGATGTGATAGATTTCTTTGAAATGCTTTAGATAACATACGTAAAAATGATACATATGAAGGAATGAAAGAACACACAACTCTTAGAGAAAACAGTGGAACATGACAATGTAAAGATTTGAAGCGGGTAAGTTCTTTTTTCTTTGAGAGAGCCTTTGAACCTACTTGTTTATCTCGTAGTGTTTTGGTTATCTATCGCTGTGTGCTAAACCACAGCAAAATTTAACAGCTTAGAGCAACAAATATTTTGTTTCTAATGTGTCTGTGGGTTGGCTGGGCAGGGCCCAGCTGAGATAGCTCTCCTTTCTGTTCTATGTGATGTTGGCCGGCTTCAGTCATGGAGCTGCCATTAGGACGGAAGCCTCCATGATTCCATAATCCTGTCTGTCCTTCAGCTAAAATGGCTCTCGCCTTTGTCTTTATTCTCAAAGACTTCTTACCCTTCATGACTATTCATCTTCTGTGACCCTTCTTACCATGTGGCCTTACCAACATGATAGCCCAGACTGCTTGGTAAATTCGTTCTTCACAAGAGAGAAAAAGATTCAGCACCTCTTAAGAGTTTGGTTAGAGAACTTGAGAAACATCACATTTACCCCATTCTGTTGGTCAAAACAAGTAACAAGGTCAGTTCAGATTGAAAGTGCAAGGGGAGAGTACAAGAGCACGAATACAAGAAGATAGTATTTGGAGGTCACATTATAACAATCTACCGCACATATTAATCAATTATCAATTTAGTCTTGAGTCAATACATGTAAAAACTAAGAATGAACATCTGTTATGGCCCACGGATGTTAAGTGCCTGAGATGCAAAGATAGTAATACAGTCCAAGCCTGATGTTTACAATGTTATGGGTTCAGATTCTTTACAGAATTTAATTCAATCACAAAGGACTTATTGGGGTGCCTGGGTGGCACAGCGGTTAAGCATCTGCCTTCGGCTCAGGGCGTGATCCCGGCGTTGTGGGATCCAGCCCCGCATCAGGCTCCTCTGCTGTGAGCCTGCTTCTTCCTCTCCCACTCCCCCTGCTTGCGTTCCCTCTCTCACTGGCTGTCTCTATCTCTGTCAAATAAATAAATAAAATCTTTAAAATAAAAAAAAGGACTTATTTTCACTGGATTGGTCTGGTTCAGAAAAAAAAAATCAAGCAAAATCTGGAAATAGGAATATAGCTCAAGCAAATTCACTAAACTGTGAGTATTAAAGCAAATATATAATTTCACTCGTAGGTAGAATTTAAGAAACAAAGCAAAAGAACAAACAAAGGAAAAAAGATAAACAAAAAGAACAGATTCTTAAATATAGAGAACTGGTGGTTGTCAGTGGGGAGATGGGTGGGGGATGGGTGAAACAGATCAAGGGGATTAAGAGCACACTTACCGTGAAGAACACTAATGCATAGAATTGTTGAATCACTATATTGTACATGTGAAACGAATTAATATTGTACATTAACTATACTTCAATAAAAAAAATCATAGATTTTGAATGTCGGAATGGATGTTGATCATCTAAGTAAGTTGCTTCTAATTTTTAAAAGTAGCAACCTTAGATCCTCCAAGGTAAGCATGGGGACAGTTAGATGGGAGGGTAGCCCTGGCCTCAATAATAATACTTCTGGGTTTTGTGCATTTTCTTGGTTTACATCTCTACTTAAAATTTTATTTATATAGAAGTTCTGCTCTAAAAGATAAAAGTATGAAAATCACTGATTTAGACCATTCTAGCAGTGCTGCAATTGATACCTAGAGAAGTGGCTTGTTCAGAGTCATGTCCTGGTTGGTTGTGAACCGTGAAGTTCTTATCTAAGTCCCCCTTTAGCATTTTCCTCACTCTTTCTTGAGTATAAATGTGTTTAATTAGTTTATTTTGATCCTGAACATGGAGAATTCTAATTATTTCATTTGTCTCTTAAAAATTAACATTTTGGGTGGCACAGCGGTTAAGTGTCTGCCTTTGGCTCAGGGCGTGATCCCAGAGTCCTGGGATTGAGCCCCACATCAGGCTCCTCCGCTATGAGCCTGCTTCTTCCTCTCCCACTCCCCCTGCTTGTGTTCCCTCTCTCGCTGGCTGTCTCTCTGTCTGCCAAATAAATAAATAAAATCTTAAAAAAAAAAAAGAATTAACATTTTAATGTATAAATAATTCATTAACTAGTTATTACTTAAGTTCTTCAGGAATTTTCAGTGTTTTTATATATCTAAGGTTAAATTTAGAGCTGAAAAATGTTCAAAATGACATAAACTGATCTGTGAGAAGAACTCTATAATAAATCCTAATTTGTTGCCCAAAACATTTTTATAACCTTTTGTTGTATTTCCTTAATTTTTTAATGCATATCTTTTGTATCTGTGATAAAAGATATTTTTTACTGTTGACTTTTATTTCCTTCGTATTAAGTATTTTTCTGAGTGTCAGCCTACTGTAGGATATTGTGAAGCTAGCTTAGGTAAAATTCTTCCTGCCATCTTCAACCTCTTTACAAACATATGAATCTGAATGAAATCAAGATTGCTTTCTCATAGCCCTATCTACAGTGGCTTTGGTTGTACCTCGGCAAGCATGCCTCTCTATTGTATGAGCAGAGTCTAAGGCGCCATGTTCATCCTACTATCCCTGGGAGTTTCCTTGAGTTGTATCTTGTGTCTTTGTGGTGTTTGTCCTATTTCATTACTGGACAGTTAGTGCCCAACATGGGACAGAAACTATCCTTTTCTGCCTTTTGGAAGTAGAGCAAGTGATTTGCATCCACTTCAGAAGTGGAAGGCATCTCCTTTTGGGGGGAAAAGTGGTGAGCATGCATTGGAACAGGATGGTCAATGATAGGATGCTTCTAGGAATATAACTGGGGGCTATAAATCATGAAACAGGGGATCTACTGAAAAAAGTAGAGATCCAGGATAATAGATTTGCTTGAAATATCAGATATTGAAACAGTTGGAAGAATCAACAGGGGTGCCTGGGTGGCTCAGCTGGTTAAGCATCTGCCTTTGGCTTGGGTCATGAACCCAGGGTCCTGGGATAGAGACCTGCACTGGGTTCCCTGCTCAGCAGGGAGTCTGCTTCTCCCTCTCCCTCTGTCCCTCACACCTGCTCCTGCTCTCTCTCTCTCTCTCTCTCAGTCTCTTGCTCTGCTCTGTCTCTCAAATAAATAAAATCTTTTTAAAAAAAGAACCAACAAATACCACATCCACAGGGGACAGATTTACCCTTCTCAAACCATGTAAGTCTCAAAGGAAGAAATAGAGCAAAGGGGATCCTGCAAATTTATTTCAGGACTTCACTTGGTGCTTGATTGAAGACTTCCACGTTCTTTGCCTGACTGAAGGCTTCCATGCCCTCAATGAGAGGGGGCCAACTGGACATTGTAACCTGAGCTAAGCGCATTGCTGTCACTGCCAGCATGTGGATAAATTTAATAAAGACACTGCTAGTCTTTCACTGCATACTTCCCAAGCACAGCTCGCCAAGAAGGATGACCACTATACACAGTTGTAAGGACAGTAATTTGAAAACGCTTGGGTGCCTCAAGATGGTGTCTGATATTCACACATACCACAAAAGCCACTCTTTGCTCATGTTTGTCCATGTTTTCAGGGTATTGCAGCCCTAAAATTATGCACCACTGACCCAATTCTTATTCCTGTGCAGCCCCTCGCCTATATTTCCTGGAATTTCTTTTAGTGGTAGAATAGTGACTCCTAGGTTCTTGTTGAACATTTCAATTAGGGTAAAGGACAAAAGCCTGGCCTTTCTAGAGGGTCATGACTATCTGCGTTAGAAGTCTGTGCATGTATCTGAGTCTGGGAAGCAGGTAGGGGTTAAAGTGTGAATAACTTTTCTTCATATTTCAGGTGTGGATAGGCTGCCCTAATCAGGCCCTTACTACACTGAGGGAGACCTTGCCATCCTTGTGGCTACTGATTTTACACTTCATAAGAATATTTTGTCTGCTTAGGTTCATGTAAAATAAAACTTGACAAAACTACGAATATATCAATTGTAGCCCATCCTTTCCGTGAAATCATTCTTTTTTATTTTTTATAACTGATATCTTGTTATAAGTAAAGCGTCAGAAGTGGGATAAATGTCAGAAAGTTTGAGCACAGCTATTGGGTGTTTCTGGTTAAAGGAGATTCATCTGTTTTGGAAACAAACTAAAAATCTTCTTGGCATCCTCTAATGAAAATAACAATTCAGGATTCTTGACTGAATTTTAGGCATTCTTACTTGGTCTAGTTAGATTAAATACAAGGAAGCCCTTCCGGGCTTGGCTTGTGCATTTCCTAGTAACAGCTGCAGGCCCATTTCAATAAAAGAGCGAAATGAGTACCTAGACCTCAGCTGTGGAGGTCACAAGCATTCAGTGCTCCTCCGCGGGCTGCACGGTTTGCTCATTTACCTCTTTCTTTTCCTTTCTTCTTCTTCTTTTTTTTTTTTTTTCCCAAGTAGGCTCATACTCAGTTGTGGAGCCCAACAGGGGCTTGAGCTTGCGACCCTGAGAACAAGACCTGAGCTGAGATCAATAGTTGGCCGCCTAACCGACTGACCCACGCAGGTGCCCCTTCACTCACCTCTTTCCTGTCCACTCGGTTATCTTTTTCACAGTGAGGCTTTCCTTCATCATCTGCTTTAAAATTTTACCATCACACTTCACACCTGTCTCAGCTTTTCAAGTCCTCCTTCTATGTTTTATATTTCTCCATCTGATAAGCTCTTTTTACATATGTGTGGTCTTATTGTTAGATTCCTGTAATAGAGTTAAAATACCACAAAACACAGTTTTTGTTTCTTGGGTTACTATATTCACAGCATCCAAAAGAGTGTCTGTCACTTAGTAGTTACCCGGGAATATTTCTTAAATAAAGAAATTCAGTTTAGCTTGAAATATCTTCAAAGGAAGTATTGATGCTTGTTTACATAAGAGTTGGGGAAAATCTTAATTTCAATATGAACTATCTCTAAAATAGTGATTTATTTTCAAAATATTGGCTTTAACACATTCAGATATCAGTTTCCTTTTCCATCAAAGTTGTTCCTACTCTATCCGTAAAAATTTATAATTCTCATATAATAGAAAATGTGATTCTGTTCTGTATTTACTGTTGAAGAGGAAGAATGAAACTCATTCAGATTAACTAATAATTCCATTTCAAAACATTTAGTATTTCACTTTAATGATACAATGAAGCAAATAGCCAAGATGTGATACTCTTCTGGGATACCTCAGCCTATTGATCAACACTTTTACAGTATTCGTCGTGGAATAACAACACTCAACACTTTCTTCTCATTCCAGTCATGGCAAAGACTAAGAGCATCAACTGCATTTAAATGACTTGGGAGAAAGTAAACAGAATACAGGCTATTTCTGTTCCTTTTTTTAATTTCCAGCACTCTAAAGGTGCCTATCACCAGGAAAAAATCACATTAAACAAGTAAATTATAAAATGTAGTATATGTAATATAGATACTTTTGATTATCCTAGGTTACAGGAAAAAACCAAAGTCTTTATCACTGACAAAGAAAGTTTGTCTCAAATGAGACATAATTTGTATTTTCTACTTCATGTCATAAAGCAAACTTACCAGACCCAACTCTACCGTCTCATAGCATGTTGGATGCGCTCTTCTTATGTTATTAAAAATTGAGGTATAATTTTCTAACCTTTTCACTAGACAGAGATCTTAAAATTAGAGATAACATTTATTCTCATCATTCTACCTGTTAGTGTCTGCCTGGACCATTGTAAACATGATACTCAAATACAGTGAATAGAAAATATCCTTTAACTGCTACTGACAAGTTATAATGTTTACTTTGCACTTGTATCTTTCTGGTTAGAGATTTATCACCTCTTCCACCACACACACACATACACACACACACACACACGAGTAGAAAGAGGGAGCAGGGTAAAATCTTTTTTTTTTTCCTATGAAATCTAACTGCAAACAAACCCAAAAATTTTTAAAAAGAACCATCCACTTTGGTACCAATGTCTTCTTCAAGTGAATTATTTTATATCTGAAAGTATCATTAAATTCACAAATAGATAATAGTGTATATAGACAGATTAAAAAAATAAGTTGTGTTTTTTAGGAGAGAGAAGGAATGAAAACAGGCAAACCAGGAAACAAAGCATATAACTGAAAGCTATTAGAGGTTATATAAACTTTTAGTGACAACTTAGTTTAATGATCTGTTGAAATCTAGGTTTTACCTCCATAAAAACAAAAGTACATAGTCAAGTATGTGTGCATGCATATATTTACGTATTTATAATTTATTAAATATTATGTGTATTATTAAGCATTAAATATATCTTTTAAAGATTTTTATTTATTTATTCGAGAGAGAGAGCACAGGCAAGGGGGAGCAGGGACAGAGGGAGAGGAAGAAGCAGACTCCCCGATGAGCAGGGAGCCCAGTGTGGGGCTTAATCCCAGGACCCTGAGTTCATGACCTGACCTAAAGGCAGACACTTAAGCGACTGAGCCACCCAGGTGCCCCTAAACATTAAATATTTACATGTTTATAGATATACACAAATACACGTTATTATGATATGGAAAATACATCTAATACATCCGTGGTTATTTATGTATCTAAAAATTGAAGATTCAAAATTACCAGGACAATGGAGGCCAAATATTATACATCATCTTACAGTTATGTAAAGTAACTCTCTACATTTTGATCTCTTAGAGGTAGACAAAGCTTAATGAGTCTCAGCTCAGCTGTTGCTAGCTAGTTGACTATAAGCGTACTTCCCTTGGTAATCCTGTGTTTTCAACTATGTAACTTAAGAAATAATGCTATCAATAACATAGGGTTTATGAAGATTAAATAAATTATGCAAAAGATCTATCACAAAGCTTGGCATATAGTAAACTGAAAAATATTTAACTGTTTTACAGATAATTATTAAATATGAAAATTATATATAATATATATTATAAAAACTGTGTGGATTTAAAGTAAAATAAAGTGTTAGGTATCACTATCATTGGTGTTATTACAAAATGAGAAAAATGATACAAATGGAACAACTAGAATGTTAGAAATGTTGGAAACTGAGTCTAATAGTTACTGTGCTACCCTCATAATTTTTTTCCTTCTTTCCTTCTTCCTTCTTTCCTTCCTCCCTCCCTCTTTCTTCTTTCCCTTTCTTTCTTCTTCTTTCTTCTTTCCCTTTCTTTCTTTCTTTTCTTTTCTTTTTTCTTTTCTTGCCAAATCTAAGTACCACCTAAACAATGTACTTGTTTTTGTGTAACTTGATTCACTTTACAAACTAAAATTACAAATAAATAAAAAGCTACTTCTCTACTAAAGAATTAGGGACACATTATAACATTTTAAAGAATAATCTTTATATGCCTCTGTTCTCTCAGATTTAGTCCAGGCTACTGGATTTTGGAAATGTATAAATTAATTGACCTGCACTGGAGGAGAAATCAGTACGAAAACTAAAAGGTGAGTTCTCCAGACTGATAGGTTTTTACTGATCTGAGTAATCTCCTGTTTGGTACTTATGTGTCTTACTAATCTTAGGGAATTCTTTTACTTCCCCTATTTTTTTCTTTATGTTCAAGTTTCATCAAGAGATACTGATTATAGAGCTTTACAATGCATATATTTTTGTCTAAGGTCAAGAAAGAGATATCTCTGTGCCATTCCAGAGATATTTAGTAAAAATACTTCAGTTTAGACTTTAGGAAGTAAACAACGCGTTGCTAGGTGTGTTATTTCAGAGTGAGAACCTTAAGACCCACCCAAGAGCTCACCACAGACAAACTGTTTCCATTTACATGGGGATTGACAAGCCACAGCTGCAGCTAAGAAGTTCTTTGCAACTCTTACATGAGGTCTTATTCTCTACTGAAGTCCCTCCTGTGATGCACCATATTAATTGGAAGAGATATGCTTTAAGAGCTGAGATTAGGAAATTTTGAAACAAATTATATGTTGCTGGTTTTTTCCCCATTCTGGTCTTATAAACCCCTGTCTGCCCTTAATAATTAGAGATTGCCAACGTTTTATCCAAAATCTGTTACCTATTAGGACGTTATTTTGAATGCTTCTTTTCCTGTGTAGACATCTTACTTTATAAAACAGCTATTAGGCAGTGTTAAGTGCTGAGAACGATCTAAATGTATCCAAAACTTTCACGTTGTTTTGTTTCTTTCACCTGAATTTGAGTAAGCTCTTCCTGAACCAGATGCAGAGTTGATTGCTTCTTTGGTTTTGTTGCTTGTCTATTTCTTTTGATGGGAAGCAGTTTCCTGGTACTTTTAACTCTATGGGCAAAAGGGAAACACTCTTGTGTAACATTTGGTTCGTATCCATGATTGAACTCATAATTGTCATTTAAATCACAACCGTAAAAATGATACCCTACTTGTCAAAACAACAACGCAACATTTAAAACCCATAATATAATTGCACAGATATTGGGTAAAAAATCAGAGATCAAAGTAAAACAATATGTTGAATAAGAACTGAAAAATCAGCATATCTACTAATGGCAAATATCTCCTCCCTTGATGGAGGTACAAAATGATCATCTCAACTCCCTAGAGAAAGCCAGAGCAAGACCCTGTAAGGAGCAATCCTAGTCAACTCTTAGGAAAGTTCTATTGGTGGAAGTGAATCACCAATAAGTATCTGGTTACTCAATTTAAGGTAACTCTAGGATAAGAAAAATGTAAATGATTCCCTATTGCTACGTTTACTTCTGTGATTAAAGAAAGTATTGGATAAAACAGAATTTCTGATGTATTAATAAATTTCTACATCAGTGGAGTAGTAGAGGGCCCACATATTTCACTATGATTAAATGTACTGATACTGGTAAGTGTGTACTCATACACTTAATGAGACATTCAATTAAACAGCAGAATAGGCATGTGATATGTGCTCAATAAATGTTAAAATTCTCCCCCACTAAATCAACTCATTAAAATGGAAATTGGTAAACAAAGGAAAAGTTCCAGTCATTTACTTTGTCTTTTCTTTAACAACCGAACTTCAGAGTAACAAAATAAATGGTGGTAATTACTTTCTAAAATATAAAAACAGAGATTATATGGTAGTGGTTACACAAATTTATACACAAGACAAAATTGCATAAAACTATACACACACACACAATCAAGCAAATAAGTGCATACAAAACTGGTGAATAGTTTATGGATTGTATGACTGTCAATGTCATGGCTTTGATATTATACTCCAATTGTGTAAGATGTTATCATGAGGAAAACTGAGTGAAGGGTACCAGGGAACTACCTGTACTGTATTAATTTTGCAATTCTTTGTCAATCTATATGCATTGCGACATAAAAAGTGAAAAAAAAAGAGGTTAGCTGAAGATAGTATATTTATTCTCTTGGTATTAGCACTAGCTATCTTCATTTCGCTTTCTTATGTCTCAGCTACACTGTCTGCTCTCTAAAGTCAAATTCTGTTATATTCTTTAATAAAACATTCATTTGACATCAGAAATAGTAAATTTAGGGGCACTTGGTTGACTCGGTAGGTTAAGCACCTGACTCTTGGTCTCAGCCCAGGGCTTAATCTCAGGGTCATGAGTTCAAGCCCCGCGGTGGGCCCCACACTGGGTGTGGAGCCTACTTAAAAAAATAATAATAATAAATTCAGAGATGGTGGATGTGCTACATATTTTCAAATCAAAGCTCATGGAAGTCATTGCTCATCTTTATAACATTGTTTCTTGATGAACCTGGACTTGAGTTGATTATAATTGGTACACAAGAAATTCACTCTTCCCTGTGCTTCAAAATGAACCTTTACATGTTGATCGGTGGTAGACTTGCTCATAAAGACCTACCTTAAGAAAAAAAATAAAGGAGATAAAACAAAACAAAACAAAATTATTGAAAGGGGCCAGCAATTTCCCAAAGTTCATCTTTCTACAGATCTAGTGCTTCGGATTTCCTTTAGATGATCATTACTATTCCTTTTGTTTTGAGTAAAGTTGACCCCACTCCAGTGTCCAAACTGGACCACAACTGATTCAAAGCAATCAGCGTGTCTCATCCACTAGCCACAGTAATTTGCATCTGGTCTAGTCAGTGTCAACAAGATGGAGAGGGATCCTTAGATGACCCTCTCAAGAATATGAGGAAAAGAAGCTAGACACAGAAGAGTTTATGTTATATTGTTCTAGTTCTGTAAATTTCAGAAATGGGCAAAACTAAACTATGGTTTGCATTTGAGGTCAAGATATTTTGGAGTCAAGACGGTGGTGATACCTGGAAGGAGAAAGAGAGTAGTAACTATCAGTTTAAGTGAGGAAAGATCTTGGGGGTGTTGGAAATATTCTATTTCTTGATAGAAAGAAATAGATAGTTGCAGGTGTTGCCTCTGATAATTCATTAGAATTTTTGCTTTTATTACTTTTCAATATGTATGTGATATTTTATTTAAAAAGATGGGAAGAAAATATGTGTGTTGAATTTTTTTCCATCTTATTTAGGTTTTGGGTTGAGGCATGTCTGTTATGTATTTCTCACTTTACAGTAATCACAGGTCTGTATTTCTAAGTTCAACTTACCCTACAAGTTCATGCTCAAATTTCAATTTTAATATGAATCCTTTCTTTGTTTCTTTCTGAAGTTCTCTCTCCCTCCTCTGTTTCTCTGTTCTGTTCTAGAGTGGATTGGGAAGAGATTCAAGGGCTACCTCCCTTGTAATGAAGCACAAATGAGAGAGAGCTGGGGTCTTCTGTGATCGCCAGGATTTTAGTGTGTTTCAGTTAGAGAGTAGAGTTGAATCAATATTTTCTCAAACTGAGCGTCACACATTTTCCTTTGGATGACACTGAAAAATATTTCAAGATTAAGCAGAATATTTTTTATTTGATTGTTAGATATTGAATGAACTTTTGAACAAATTATTTGATTGTTCCTTGTACCCTAAAAGAGTTGTTATAAAACTGGCATAAGGTGCCTTACCAAATGACATGAATAGCATAAAATTCAGGTTTCTGGGAAAAGGTTAAGAAGCTCTTATGAAAATTTACAATGAATAAAAATAGACCATTATTAAATATTAAAAAACAGACACCTGTGTTTCTATGAAAATACGTTGTTTTAATTATGAATAAAAATACATGTTCAATGTTCTTACCAGGTGATGTTTCATTTAAATAAAGTGATTAGGTTTATGTTTTATACTTTAGGTGATTGGAGATAAAGTAGGCAATCATAATTCTAACATGTGGCTTTAAAATAGAGTAGAATATCATTCTTATCCAATGTTTTATTCAAGAACCAATTAAACTTTTTTCGAGTCATAACAATTTTAACTCATTTCTACCATTTGTTTTAAAATAATGGGGCTTTTTTGCATCTCTGTAATAAGATGTGGAGCCATATTAGAGGTATGAATATAAAAACTAGTCCATCCCTGGGGCAGCTGGGTGGCACAGCGGTTAAGCATCTGCCTTCGACTCAGGGCATGATCCCAGCGTTATGGGATTGAGCCCCACATCAGGCTCCTCCGCTATGAGCCTGCTTCTTCCTCTCCCACTCCTCCTGCTTGTGTTCCCTCTCTCGCTGGCTGTCTCTGTCAAATAAATAAATAAAATCTTTTGAAAAAAAAAAAACTAGTCCATCCTTTTAAGAAAAAAAGTTCTTGCTATGGCTGCATTTGAAACTTTTGCTGACTCAAGAAACGATAAGACATACGTAAGTGCTTTATTCACAAAGATTCTTTGAATTCAAATGTCCCAAGATGGGACATCTAATTCCTTAGGAAGGAAGTGTTGCCTAAGACGTTTATGTTCTGATCTCCTAACATGAGTACAGTTTGGTGGTTATTTATAAACCATAAGTGAATGGGCAGAGAGAGAGGGAGAGGAAGAGGGAGAGAAATGAGTCATGTGATTACTTACTTATTATAAGAGAAAATCATGTTGGAACATGAGGTTAAAATAGCGGAGTTTGATGGCATTCATTTACTTTACCTAAAATGCAATGTGCCCAGATTTGCATAGGCAAAAGTAAATCTATGACTCTTTGTGTAATTGGGGCTGCAGGGACTGTATTTATTTTACATGTTCCACTGTGTTTCTTTCTAAGCAGGGCTTTATGAACTCCCTACCATCTTAGGTCAGACGTTCACTTAGTCCTTGGTTTTGGGAGGATGGCTCTGCTTTCTCTCATAATTTTAGTGTCAGGTAGTTCCAGTGCTCTTCTGAAGTCTTTTTTTGAGTTTAACCTCAGGTAACACCAAGGCAGTTTTGTAGAATTGCCCTCAAGGTAGAGCTTCAGGGTATGAAATTTGAGACAAGAAAACAAAGGAAACAGGATAACAATTTAACAGGATAACAAATCTACCCAGATTCCCAGTAAACTCAAAGTTTGAAAACCATAAATTTTCTGTTTCCAAATGATTTTTAAAGGTGACACTGATATTCACATATTAAAAAAAAATCCCTCTCATTTTTTTTTTTTTATGATAGTTAAAGGGTTTGTATTACACACATACTGTGGTAATTTCCTGTGTTGTGGTTCCTGGAACATTTTAGAAGCTAGTGACTTTACTGCTTCTTGTTCATAATATACATTCACCAATAGAAGATTCAAGAACATTGTTCAAATAAGTAATTTTTCTCTTTTTTTTCTTTTAAGTTTCTTCATGCACGACTTTTGGATTGTTTAGCCTCCAGCTCAGCTCTGTGAACCAACACAACACCATCCTTCTTGATTAAGTACACGCTGTGCCTTGCCGACATCGACACCAGAACATTTCTCATGAAAGGTACGTGAGGCCTGAGTCACAAAATTTAAAAAAATGAAATGAACCAGAAAAGGTATCTTGGGGATATGGCTAATTTCAAGGCAGTGCTTTTAGGGGAAAAAAATAGGCATTTTTAGGCTTTCCATGCATTAACGCTTTCCACTTCTGATTCTTTTTTTTTTTTTTAATTCTTTATCTGTAACTTAGAAATAATTTTGTGAAGCTTTTCCAGCAGATTTAACGAGTGGCTTCTGACAGGGATAAGCTCTAAACTCTGAATGCAAAATGAATTTACCAGGTTAAATTATGAACAACATAATATTAGCTAGCCCTGAAGTAAATAGAGAATGCCAAGTATTAGGGACAATGCATACAAGTGTTTTTTAAAAATTTACCATTTGTGTTGTGACACCCCAAATCACCTAGATTAGTAATTTGACACATTGCACTGTCTGTTAGTGACTTTTTGGGAGTGTTAATGTTAATGCCAAATCTCCTAACGTGAAATTGTTTTAGGGTAAATGCCAATAAGCAGTAATTTTTGGTATGAGAAAGCATAATGTTCTTGTAAAAAATGGTGGCTTATATCATAATTTAATGTACTGTGAAATGAATCCAGGTCCCCAAGCTATTTCCCATACATCACACCAGGTCCGGAGCGCTCTTACGTCTTCTCTTCCGTATATAAAAAAAAAACCTCTACAAAGCTACAAGCAACCGGACATTACTTAGGTGGAAAAGGCACTGAGATGAACCGAAGGGCACATTTCCGAGCACTATTGTGGCAATGACAGAAGATGCTAAGTGAAAGACTCTGGGCCTAGACAAACTTTCATTTGATTTCTGACTGGGATACTTACTAGCTTTAATACCTGGAGAAAATAACATTATTAACAGACCTTAAGTTTTCTTCTCTGCTCAATGGGAATCATATTATCTTGTGATTCTTGTTGAGAAAGTAAAAGTAAATGCCTGTTATGTAAGCCCATAAAACACAACTTGATGCCTGCTGATGTCTTCCTACTCTGGATCCCTAAACTTCTTTGCGGAATTAAGAAATAAGCGGTAAGTCCACTTGACTGGGACAGGAATGGTAAAGGAGAAAACTTATAGATAATTTCACTAATGAATAAATTATACCATATAAAAATTTGGGTATTAGGGCAAGTTCTGATGGGAATATTTTCATTTTCCAGTGTTTCATTGGCAAGGTGATTGGGTTATCAAACTAAAGAACGTTTTAGATTCTCTCTCATTGTGTTGCTTTTCAGAACTTCAGCTCCTGCCTTTGGTTTTTTTGTTTGTTTGTTTGTTTATTTTATTTTCATTTAGGTATACTAGGTCTTTTTATTTAGGCAATCACACATAAGCAGCAGTATTATAGTATACATTTTTTAATAATAATTTTTTATTATGTTATGCTAGTTACCATACCGTATATCCTTAGTTTTTGATGTAGTGTTTCATGATTCATTATTTGCTCTGCCTTTGTTTTTTAAATCATCACTGCATCTCTGTTTCACTACAGCTTCTCAGACCACTCCATGGAATTTGATTTCTGGGATCTTAGGAGTAACATGCCTTTTGTTGATGGCTACTATGGGAATTTTGTTGAAAAATTGTAAGTTTTTCTAGGCAAGTTCATATAAAGAATGGTGAAACCATTCAGTAATAAATGTTTCATTTTACTAATGTGTAATATTTTATCATTTCATAAGCTTGTATCTAATGAAGTAATTTTTTAATCATTTCTTACAGTATATTCTAAACAAAGTATTCAGCGAACATTTTCTCCAGATGCAATCACAGAACTCCAGAAAGGTAGGTTCCATATTTTGGAAAACCTTAGTGTTGGTAGAGGATAAAATAGACAGTTTCATAATTTTCTCACACAGAGCATGATGGAATAGTATACTTAGTAATACGAGTTTACCTACTAATTGTTGGAGAGACATGTTTCATTATTCTCTAATGTAAAAAGCTTTAAATTACATTGAATATGCATCATTTACATATTTAAGTAATAAGGAAAATATTAGCCTGAAATGACATTTTTTTTCTATATGGATGCTCAGGTTTAAGTAACAAATCAAAAATAAGTTACAGTAAATACTACTGTATATCTCTACTTTTATATCTCTTTACCTTTGCTTCTGCTTCTTGCACAACTCAGAATATAGTGCACAGATTTCTGTAGTTTTAAACCCTACTTATCCAGTGAAAGCCAGCTCAAAGTTCAATTTTTTAAGGTATTTTTTTCCAAATGGTCTCCAAATTGTCTCACCATCTTCTGTGGTCATATTTATCTATCTTTTTTCCTTAGCATTTTTATCCATCCCTGTTGAGATATTATTGACATGTAATGTTGTATAAGTTTAAAGTAATCAACAAGTTGATTTGATACACTTTTATGTTGCAATATGATCACCACCATAACATTAGCTAATATCTCTATCATGTCACATAATTACCAGTTCTTTTTTTACTCTGAAAGCATTCAAGATCTACTTTTTTAGCCCTTGTGGGTATATAATACAGTATTGCTAACTATAATAATAACTCTGTGCACTAGAGCCCCAGAACTTATTCACCTTCTAACTGGAAGTTCGTCCCCTTTGACCAACATCTCTCCGTTTACCTCACTCTCCAGCTCCTGTAATGACCATTCCACCCTACACTTCAGAACCATTCACTTGACAAGGATTTGAGTGTCTACCCTGTGCCTTGACTTTTATCACCAAGGATAGTAAATGTTCACGACGCTATCACTGGTTAACTGTCATATTAGACTTCAAGCTAATTGTTTTATCTCTATTTTGAAAATAAAATATCCAAACATTGGAATTCTCCAATTTGTGCTATATTCTTTTCTGACTCACAAAATATGCTAAAATATTTTCCTTTAAATATCTCTTTCTTCTAGTTTACTCCTATTTGCACAACAGAGCTCGATTTGGGGTTACTTCCTAAAAAAGTTTCTTTAGCCACCTTCCAATTTACACTCCGCTACCCCATGTTTTAATAAACTGACTTATTCCTGTGTATACTTACCAAAATCATCATTATATATAATTGATACATGATTGGAAATTATATAGCTCTGACTCTATATCTAGGATATAATCTGTATTAGGAAAAAGAGTTGTGTCTCACTAGTTCACATTAATAGCCCCTGAAATATGGTATGAGTAGGAGATTCTCAAAGAATATTTGTGGAAAATAGTGAAGAAATAACAAATGATTTTTGAATGAGTAAATAGCATTGAAATAATTGAATGTCATAGTCATGTTTTGTTTTTTTCTCTTAGGCTCTAGCTGTTGTTCGTGCCCAGAAAAGTGGATTGGGGACCAATGCAACTGCTATTTCTTTTCTGGCGAATTAAAAACCTGGAAAGAAAGTCGTGATTTCTGTGCTTCTCAGAATTCCAGTCTATTGCAGATTCAAAATGGAGAGAAATTGGCATGTATTTAATTCTGGTTTCCTACATTTTCTTTGACCTAGGAAAATATGCTCTTTAAGCTGAATATTTTGATTTTCTTTAATTATAGTAAATGGATGGTTGTTATTTGAACTAATGACTTACTAGTTTGTCATATCTTGAAACAATCATTATAAAACCTACATGAAATTTCTATAAGGTTTATATTATAGGATTAAAAATCAATTTACATTCCAGATAAAGTACAAAGAATGTTTTGGAAAGAATTCAAAGAATGAATAATAGGCCATTATTTTTATTCAGAGACTAATAAAACAACTTTGTAATTTTTAGTTTGTTAATTGAATTTATAATTTCTTTTGTACTTTTATATCTTTTGTCATCATTCTGGGATATAATGTGTGATAAGTGTGGAGAGTATGATCGAAAAATTACGCACCTTAAGAAAAAGTGAAAAATTTCTTTAGCTGCATGAAGAACCTATCCTGAGTATAAGTTAAGTAGACTATAGCTATAAAATTCATTCTCAAGATACTGTTGATGTGGGATCAAATTTGATCGTAATATTCTTTAAAAGAGGTGTTCCATGAAAACACTTCCTTCTGTTTTTTATTCCTTTAAGAAGTGATATTTTGTGGCATTCATTTATATATCATAAATGAATATTTGTGGAAATTAGTGAATAAATAACATAAGGAAGAAAAGGAAGAAATGTGAGGCATGTGACTATACTTTCAATAAAGAAGAAAATATGAGGCATATGACTATACCTTCTAACTGGACATTAAAAATGATTTCAGTTCATGTGATTAAAAAGCTAAATTTGATGCTGACACTTTCTTAAAAATACATTATTCCCAGAATGGACTCAGATTTGATTAATATGTTTGTCTCTGTTTCCAATCAGCATTTTGCGATCTCCAGTACATATTATTACTGGATTGGACTCTCTTACCATAAAGAACGTAGTGCCTGGTTGTGGGAAGATGGCTCCACTGTCTCCCAAGATCTGTAAGTTTCTGGCAGCCAAGGTCCTCTTAGTCCCTTTCTTTCTTTCTTTCTTTCTTTCTTTCTTTCTTTCTTTCTTTTCTTTCTTTCTTTCTTTCTTTCTTTCTTTCTTTCTTTCTTTCTTCCTTCCTTCCTTCCTTCCTTCCTTCCTTCCTTCTTTCTTTCTTTCTTTCTTTCTTTCTTTCTTTCTTTCTTTCTTTCTTTCTTTCCTTTCTTTCTTTCTTTCTTTCGTCTTTTTAGTTCTTTATGAGTTTGTCTGTAGATCTCACCAGAGACTGTAACATCTGGGAGCACTATAGCTAGGATAAACTCTCTACGGCCTGAAAAGAGAGGAGAGCTAACAATTTTAGCTGCCTCTAGATCATCCAAATTTATGCTCAAGTGACATGAAGTTCGTGTGCTTGTGACCGTAAAACAACTTTTGACCTTTTTTTTTGCCTTGTATAAGCACTTGAATGCTTACATGCATGTGTAGATGTTTACCTTCACAGACGCTGTCCAGGGAAAATAGCATAGTCGTTATTTTCTTTACTCTTCTTGAGCCTGTTATTTTCAGCATAGTCCCATGTTTCAAATATTCTTCTCATTTTTATTCATACACATTGGATGTGCAGCATCAGACAGTGATGAATCTTATGCTTGGATTTGTTTTCCCAGACTAGATTATCCAGTACATCTGTAAACAAAACACCATATATCAAAACCATGAATAATAACAGCAAAAACATAAAATCCTTGGCCTTAATGCTGTTGATTATTGAGGCAATAGCTGAGTTTTTGTAATACTGTGCTCTGAAATTGTGAAAACATGGCTCTTGAATAAAAATCGATTGACTCAATATGTTAAAATCTCATCATACGTGCTTTAAAAATTCTAACATTTAATAAAAAACACTATCTCTGAATATTCTCATTTCCTTTTCTCATATGTTCATGTTTTATTTTTCATTACAGATTGCCATTAGTTCAAGGATTAAGGAAGGAGAAATGTGTAATGTATAGCTCAGCCCGAAGTGTTTTGGATGAACCCTGTGAAGAGAAGTATCGTTTCATATGTGAACGAAAGCTTATTTAGCTGTTTCTTGGAGTGAAGGGGTGGGCAGTAGAAGATTCAGTAGTACTAAGAACATGACTTTACCTCTTGTATTATTGCTAATTATCTACTTCTGGAATCTGTAAAATGTTTCAAATTAGGTCTTATGGTACAATTTTCATATATTTGAAATCATGTGTCTTAAAATTGGTGAAATTTTTGTACCTATATCTGCAATAACAATGCATCAAGGTAAAGAATTTCAGGACTAGTGTGATTTAATGCGTATGTTCAATATTAAATTTAATATGTTTTTATGCACATATTCTTGTAAATTTTCTTTGCAGAAATTCAAATAAAATAATTTGCATCAAAGAATCTATATCAGTGTCATTTCAGTTCTTTGTAAGGCGTAGTAAATTGGGAAGTCCCATAGTCATTTTACTTTTCTTGAACTTAGTTCTTTCTATATGTTTTAACTTAGAGCTTAAAGTGTCATATGACAGCTTCCTCATGTGTATCATCGGACTTTAGAGCGGAACATATTTATGTTCTTCTCTTGATGCTCTTGAGTTCTATACAGTAATTATGAATCTTTGTCCAAAAAGGTGGTTCCCGTGTGTTTACTTTTAGATTTTTGCAAGGGTAAGTGGAATCCAAGACTGATCACAGAAATTTGCAATACTCCTTTTTTTTACTCTACGCATCTTTCTTGCCTTATGCTTATCCATTGGTAAAAAGCCACTGAGATGTAAATTGAAGATCTTAATCTCTAATCAACCCAAGCCTTTTTCCTAAAAGTTATGTGTGAAATACTGAACAATTCCCTTTTAATGTCGTGGAGGGAGCAACCCATTTAACTGAGGGGGTTCTGAGTGTGTCAGAGAAGGGGTGGGAACCTAATAAGGTCTAATGCCTGCGACCTGGATGGGGCTTTCCTAATCTCACAGATATCAAAATCCAATTCCCTTTTTAAAAACTATTGCATATACTTCTTTAAAAATTTATATTGACTTTTTTTGTTTCTATTTCAGTTAAATTATAATAAGAGCCTCAAATTGATTTTTAATAAAGACCTAGGCAGAGAAAAATGCCTGTGTATTTTAGTTCTTAAAATATAAGTATAATAAGGGGCATTTGGGTGGCTCAGTTGGTTAAGTGTCTGCCTTCTGCTCAGGTCATGATCCCAGGGTTCTGGGATCAAGCCCCACATCGGGCTCCCTACTCAGAGGGGAGTCTGCTTCTCCCTCTCCCTCTGCTGCTCCCCCTGCTTGTGCTCTCTTGCTCTCTCTATCAAATAAATAAATAAAATCTTAAAAAATATATATATATATACGTATGTATAATAAGACTACAAACTGCACTCCTCATATTCTTGTATGAAGATTAGGAAACATGCACTTAAGTTATATTATGAAAAATATAAGACAATATAAATACAATATTTAGCTTGGACTAGAAGGACACACATTGTACTTTCTGGATATTTAAAATGTTTTGGCTTTGGGGCACCTGCATGGCTTTGTCAGTTAAGGGTCTGACTCCTGATTTTGGCTCAGGTCATGATCTCACAGTCGTGGGATCAAGTCCCACGTTGGACTCCACATTCAGCAGGGAGTCTGCTAGAGATTCTCTCCTTCCCTCACCCTCTCTCCTCGTCCTTACTCTCTAAAATAAATAAATCAATCTCTAAAATGTTTTCGCTTTGTTGTCCATGTAAATTCAAAATAATATATTTTTAATTAAATTAAAAAATAGCATAGATAAACATAATGAAAATCAATAGTTTTCTGTCCCAATTATCCCATCTCCCTGTCCTCTTCCCATAATGCAATTTCCTCTGGGTTTTTTGTTTGCTTTTCTACTTGGGGTGGTTTTCTCTGTAGTGAACCAAGGATGGTCTATTTTTTATCATTTTGTCCAGGATGAATCTCAGGTGTTTTCATTTAGCCACACCCAAGTATAGCTTCAAGTTGTTACTTTTCATATCATCACCCTATGAGGTGCCCAAAGCCCTATCTGCCTTTATTCTGAGAACTCATGAAAATTCATTAAGATTGCAAGAGCAATGAGGAAACAGAAGGTGCTAAATATGATGGGTGATATCTAATTTCAGAGAGTAATCTATGTCAAAAATTGTCTCTACTGAGAGGAAAATACCCGTAGCCTCCCAATGATAGCTCAGGTGTATTTTTCAATTCCCATATCATTTCAGGGCATTTATGACGGAAAGTCCTGGATTGAAAGGAAGATATTAGTCCTCCACAGTACTGTGTCTTTCTCACAGCATGATCCCATCAAGTTAGTGACACTGAATCCATGATCACCAGACCCGTTTTACTTTTATTAGTCTTCCTCTTCCTTCATCCTGAAAATGTCTTTGTCATCATTGGGATAGGAAAGACTTCTTTCATATAAAGGTCTTTCTATTAAATATCTCTTTTCTAATGTGATTTCTGATATATTTTCTGGGGAGAAACATTATTTTTCTTTTGTTCTTTGTTATAAAATGGGCTAATGCACATGGAAGGATCTAGGTGAGTGAAAATCTCAGTGTTGAATGTAAAACTAATGAAAGAGGGTGAGGGAATGTCTCTCCCCCCCCCCAATAACAAAATAATATTGCCAAGAGTCAACTTATCCTTCCTTAATTTTATCCCATTACCTAAGCATGTTACTCTGAGTGTATTGGTGCATAAGAAGTTATGATAAATTTAGAAACTTTAAACAGCACGTGATTGTATGTCATAGCATTTATGGATCAGGAGCTGAGCATAGCTTAGTCCTTAGCTCAGGGCTTCACAAGGCTGGAATCAAAGTCATGCCCACATTGAATTCTCATCCAAAACTGAGTCCTCTTCCAAGTTTATTCAGGCTGATGGCAGAATTTAGTTCCTTGGGACTGTAGAACTGAGACCCTTGCCTCCCAGTGGCTACCCCTCCTCATAGACAGTCACACCACTCATGCTTTCTTCTTCAAGGCCAGAAGGAGGGCACTCCTCTCCCTCTCTCCTCTAGGGTCTTTTTAAAGTATTCAACTGATTAGGTCAGCTGTACCCACAATAGTTTCTCTTTTGGGTAACTGAAAATTGACTAATTTAGAACCTCAGTTACATTTGAGAAATAACCTAATTTCTCCATTTAATGTAATAGAATCACAGAACAACATCCCATCATCTTCATAAATCCCACTGAAATTCAAAGGCACATGATTAAGCATATGCGTGGGAATTTTGAGGTCATCTTAGAGCTGCCTACTGTACCAACATAGCCCTAAAAAATATGCTGTAAGTGCTACTGCATTGTTTATCGAATTTAAACATTGCCTTTTGATTCCTGGTAAGGTAACTAAGAACTGAATTCATATATGCCAGGACAAATAATACGTCTAAAATTTTTTTTCTAATATATTAATTCGTAGTTCCTCCACTACGGACATCTAAATTTGCCTATTAAAGCCAAAGTTTTTGTATAGCTGGATTGAGAAAGCTCTTTGCTTATCTCCAAGGATGCTTGAGAGTTGGTTTTTGACTCTTGGCCATGTAGGGCAGTGAGCTAGCTAACTAAGTAACTAAGTTAGTTAACATAAAACTAACTAACATAAAAACTTATGGTAAGTTTTCTAAAGTTCAAACTTCCTGTGTGGAACTTAGAACAAATTTGTTTATTTATAACTCATACTTGTGATAATTAGTTATATATCCTGTCTCTGTTGTACAATCAGACTATGCAGGGAACTTCTGTCTGAGCTCTCCTAAAACCTAGTTTATTCATATGAGAAGCAGCCCAAATATCAGCAGTTTCACTCAGGGATGAATCATGCTTTTGTGGAAGTAAGAGCATTGGAAGCTTGTTCCTGAATGGCTTTTTGGTCCCCAACTGCTTATTTGAATTTTCTGCTCCTGTATATTACTTGCCTTTTTAAAAAGCTTTATATGGGTATGCTTATTAAAGCCTTATGATTTCTTTCAATTATCTAAACCTGGAAATCTTTGGAACACTTAAACCTCCTTTTTCATTTCCATAATTTTGGACCTTTTGAATTTTTTCTCTTTATATCTTAGTGTAGGGGTTAGAAAGCTTTCTCTGAAGAACGGGATGGTAAATATTTTCAACTTTGTGAGCCAGTCTCTGTTGAACTATTCAACGCCCCCATGGTAGTGCAAATGAAGACATTGATAATACATAAATGAAGGGTTTGGCTGTGTTACAAAAGAACTTCATTTATAAAAACAGATGGTGGGATAAATTTAGTCTATAGGTCATAGTTTGCCAATCCCTGCCAAAGTGGTTAAAATGAGAATATATAGGCACCAACCTTACTCTCCACTTTGCCTTATCACATCTTAGCAGTTGTAAATGTACTTATAAAGTTTGCTGTACAAAACCAGTTGTGTCTTATATTATCAGTTCATTGTAAAAGGTGAAAATCCATAAGGTATGTGTGTTAGCCAACCTTCAAGGTGTCTGCCGATGATCCCTATCTTCTCGTGTACATTCCGTTGTATAATTTCCTTCCATGTTGTACCAGGGTTGATCTGTGTCACCAATGGAATATATAGGAAATGATAATACGCCATTTCTAAGGCTAGACCATAAAAGGTAGCATGGCTTCTTCCTCTTTTCTCTCTCCTGTATCACTTGATCTGGAGGAAGCCAACTACTGTATCATGAGAAACCCTCTTGCAAGAACCATGTGATGAAGAACTAAAGTCTCTTATGTACAGTGAGCAAGGAAATGAAGCCCAACTTCAGGTAATGAGACTTCCTCTTCCTTGACAGCCTTTTGACTCTCCAGCCTTAGACAAGCTTTCAGATGACGTAGTCCCAGCCAGGATCTTGATGGAAACCTCATGAGAAATCTTGAACCAAATTCATTCTGCTAAGTTGTTCCAAGATTCCTAACCCTCAGAAAATGTGTGATATAATACCTGCTTATTTTTAAGCTACTAAGTGCTGAAATAATGTATTATGTAACAACAGATATTTCACATTTTGGTACCAGAAGAAAGGAACTACCATAAAGAATCAAACAAACGGAATGCTTGAGCCATGAGAGTGGATGGAAGCTGGGAGGCCTGGAAACACGGAAAGCTTCTGCCTGCACCTCTCCTCCCCTCCAATGCCCAGCTTGAGCTCTCACTGGCTGGCAAGTCCAAGCCACCTTACTTGTCTTCATTTTTGGAGACACTTTTCCATTCACTGTAATTTTAGTTGTTCATTGTGGAAAATTTGGGAACCAAAAACCAGATATCTATAGCCACAAGCAAAAAGTGAATATATGTATATGACATGTGTCATATATATAAAACAGTACACATATGTATATGCAGGAATTAGTGTTTGTCCACCCTTTATCGTGAAATACAACACACTTACAGTGCATGAAGCAGAAGTTGTGCGGTTTAGCCAATAGTCATCACACGCCTGCCATACCACAGAAAACACCAGAGATGGTCTTTTGGGGTCACCCCCTGTGCTGTCCAGTGGCCCCCATCCTGATTCTGGGCGTACCATTTCCTTGTTGTTTTTTGTAGTTTACTATATAAATATGCAACCCTGAACAGGTTAGTCTGGCTTACTTTTGAGCTGTATGTTAATGAAACTTCCCATTTATGTAAAAAAAAAAAAAAAGACAGAAGCTACTAGTGAGGGCTTACAGGGAAGTGAGAAACATGTTAGAAACTGGAGTAACAGGAATTCTTAACATTTAGTGGTGTCAAGTTTAACATCACTGTAATAATGTGGAAGGTAGAAGATGTGCCTAGTAAATTGAGGGAACAAGCTAAAGTCATCTCCAGACAGATTATCGAAGTTAGGGCCTGCTTTCTTCCTCTTGCTTATGTTGCAATCAATAGGAGACCTATAAACTAATGGAAGGCCTTAAAACAAGGAGCCAGAATGCACTGGCTTGGAAGATTCTCGAGCTTGTTTAAAAGTCAAGAAAAGAAAAAAATAAAGCTAAATTCTGAGCGAATATCAAATCCAGGGTGCTGTCAGGAAAGCACAGTATAAAGCAAAAGCTATGGGTCTAACTGTAAAATGCTCCATTAAGGTTACAAAAAAAGCAAAGATGGTGCCTCAGTTCAGTAAAACAGAAGATCTATGAAGAGTGTCCTTCAACAAACCTTCTAGGAACCTTGAAATTTTTCCTCAGTCATTTCAGCAGGAGCTCTCCACAGAGAAGCTCAAAGAGGTGTATGTGTTTGGGCTTTTGGGAATGAGGTGAATCCCAATAAAATTCATAGGAGACTCTAAAACATTTTAAAATAATTATATAAGCAGAAGCCTGGCCAGTTCGAATGGAAAAGGACAGTGACAGTAAAAATACATACATACACACAATACAAACACACGTATACATATATGTACAAACATACATAAATGGGAATCTTGGTCTCCCTGAATATTTGCAAGTAGGAAGCACCTGAGAAAGCTATGAAGCCACAAGCAAATGTTGCCTTTCATTAAAAAAGAAGAATGGTTTAAGGGAGAGAACCAAGAACCTAGCAGGTTTGTCCAAGAGTTATGGAGAGACATTTCAAGGCAAAAGTAGGACTATATCCTAATCAGGTATCCTTGATGTATTATTGTATATTATTTTTATATTATACTGTTGTATAATACTATATATAGATAAATATAAATATATTGCGATATTATATAGATACAGATATATGTCTGTCTATTACCTATCAACCCTCTATCATCATGTATCATCTACAGCACATTTTCTTTTTCCATTCATCTGTCAGTGGGCATTTAGGTTGTTTCCACACCTTGGCTGTGGTGAATAATGCTGCAGTAAACATGGGTGTGTTAATATCTCTTTTGATTCTGATATCATTGTTTTGGATACATATTCAAAAGTAGGATTGCTGGATCATATAGTAGCTTTATTTTTAGTTTTTTGAGCAGTCTCCATCCTCTTTTTCCCAGCAGCGACACCATTTTGCATTCCCACTAAGAGTACACAAATGTTCCAATTCTTCCACATCCTGGCCAACACTTGTCTTTTTTTTTTTTTTTCTTCTTTTAATCTCTGTTCTAATATGTTTGGGATGATATCTTGCTGTGGTTTTGATTTGCATTTCCCCAATAATTAGTATTATTGAACACCTTTTTGTGTCCCTATAAATTTGTAAATCTTCTTTAGAAAAATGTTTATTCAAAATTTAACTCATTTTTTAATTGTTTTTAGGTGTTTTTTTTTTTTGGTATGGAATTGTAAGAATTACTTAACTATTTTGGAAATTAACCCTTTATCAGATATATGGTTTGCAAATATTTTATGCTATTTTATAAGTTGTTTTGTCACCCTCCTAATGGTTTCCTTGATGTGCAGGTTTTTAGTTTGATACAATCCCATTTGTCTATTTTTGCTTGATCACCTGTACTTTTGTGTCATACCCAAGAAATAATTATCAAGACTGATGTCTTAAAGGTTTTCTCCTATGTTTTCTTCTAGGAGATTTATAGTTGCAGGTCTTTTAGTTAAGTTTTTAATCCACTTTCAGTTGATTTTTGTGTATGGTGTAAGCTAAGGGTCTAATTTCGTTCTTTTCATGTGGATATCCAGTTTTCCCAGCACCATTTGCTGAGCAGACAATCTTTTTTTCCATTGTGTATTCTTGGCACCCTGTCAAAGACCAGTTGACTGTACATGCATGGATTTATCTCTGGGATCTCTATTCTGTTCTATTCATCTGTGTGTCTGTTTTCATGCCAGTACCATATGGTTTTGTTTACTATGGCTTTGTAATATAATTTGAAGTCAGGAAGTTTGATGCACCCAGCTTTGTTCTTGTGTAAGATTGCTTTGAATATTTGAGATATTTTGTCAATCCATACGAATTTTAGGATTTTTTTCTATTCCTGTACAAAATGTCACTGGGATTTTGACGGGAATTGCACTGAATCTGAAAATCATTTTGAGCACTGTGGACATTTTAACAATATAAAGTCCTCTGATCTCACTAACAGCCTGGCCAGATACTCTGCAGGACCTGCAACCCTTGTGTTAAGTTCAACCCACTTTGTTCCTAGCAGCTCCCAGTCATCTAATGTATTCAAGTCTTCTGTGCTTTGTCATAAGGTACACGTAATCCGGTTCCTCAGGAAGCCTCCATGAAAGCTGGTTATCAGGTGTTCTTTCCACTTTTTTACTCCCTAGGGAGAAGCTAGGAGGAGTTTGCCCACTCACTTTGTGTTGGGCCAGGAGGAGGATCTCTGGAACTATCACAGCTTCCATCCCACACCATCATCTCTGTTCTCACTGGTACCAGTCAATCAGACTCTGCTGGGTCACATTAACACTTCAAGACAGGCTAGACAGAAGTCAATCTTATGGGAAGCCCTCCAAAAAGTTAGAACACTGGATGTGTGGTCTACCTCTTTTCTTCCCCTTGGAGTCAGAGTTTCTTTATTTTGTCATTCACTGCTGAGCGGGCTATGAAGGCTATGAGACTATGATGACTGCCAGCCCACACCACTGTCCCAGTTTTCACTGGCCACTGGCAGCTAGATTATGCTGGGTGTTATCAACACTCTGAAATAGGCTAGACAGAATCCAATCATTTGGGTAAATTAGGGCACTTAGATACTCAGTCTACCTCTTCCTTCGGCAGAGAAAGCTGAGAGCCTGGAGTTTCCTCCTGGTTGCATAGACCTGAGGCAGGATAAACATTATCACAAGAGGCTGCCTCAGTTTTCCCTATTGGCTTCGAAGTGGGTAGTTTTGCACTCACCCAGGTTACATGAAACTTCTCAGTTAGTTTTAGAATTTCTCACAAAGGGCTTCTGCCTATGAATTGTTATTGAATTGGTGTGTTTGTGGTTGGAAAGAGGGCCAAGGACTTTCTGTTTTGCCATCTTGCTGATGTCACTGGCTAATTATCTTCCCCTTGAAGGAAAAATAAGAATAAGCACACTATATATTTATAATTTACATATATTTATGTATACATATTTCCAGCCTTAAGTGATATAAAATACAGATACTTATTCACTCAATTTCTAATTTATATCTAAATTAGATTTGAATTGTAATCAAATGCAGTTTAACTGAATTTAAATGGACAAAAATATTACCCTGTGTGAGTGGAAGAATTGTGACTGGATTCATCTCATGACTGGGAGAGCAATTGCCATTGTAAATAATGCCATAAAACATCTCCTTACAGCACTAACTAGGACTTTTAATATTTTCCAATTACCAGTTGAGGTTTTCTGAATAATATCCTTTGAGATGCATCTAGCTGTATGTTTTTACTTGACCCAGCATTAAAATTGTTAGACTTGCATTTTTTTCAGCTATTATGGGCTATAGGTGTTTGTTAAAACACTAAATAAATAACACAGAGGTGCTGCAAGAAAGCCAGTGCATACATGGAGAGCAGTCACCTCAGTTTAACATTTTAGAATGCTTAGTCACTGAAAACTTGCGAGTCTTCCCTATAAGCTTTTGCTGGATAAGAGTATGAAGTATATTTTAGAGCACAGATCTAAAAGAAAGGGTATTTTTATAAACATACTAGCTAAGTCTCCAGTTTCATATTCCAAAGATGTTGCCTGATTTCAAATATCCCCCAACTCTCCCCCAAATACAAAAACTCAATAAGAAAAACAAATAAACCACACAAGTCCCATGACCTTTCATCAACTCCTCATACAGAGTACCACAACCTCCAAATTAACTATAAGCAGATGAAAGAAATTTAACAGAGTTCTTGCTCTAGCCTACTACTTAATGCGTATCTGGTGCAGCGTTGGGGGATTTCCATAAAAAAGACAACAGAAGGCGTGATGAAGCACAGACATAATCAATCCAGGAAGATAAAACTGCAATAATAAATTCCAAACACTTAACATAGTTGGGACTTGGTATTTCATAAAGGTTTGAAATGTAAGATGTGAGAAACCTGAAAAAGCACTTTTTTCCCCTCTGTGGGAGAAGCAGATAATAATGAAGAGATGGTGCCTCTTAGAGATGTGACTGTGAAAGTAAAAATAATAATAATTATTATTATGGGGATTTCAGGATCCTGAAGAAAGGAAAAAGAAAAAAAGACATGCCTTTGCTTGCATGCGGCCCCCCGTCATGTCAGCACCATCTATAAAGGAAACTGCACAGAGCAGGGCAAAACTGACAGAAGAGGGAGCTCTCTGACTAGGAACCTTGACTGGTACATGCCTAGGAATAGAAAAAAAACAGACTACCTCTGTAGAAAATTTCTTTAACAATTCAAGAATATGAATAGAATATTTTCTACCGACAAAAAGTCATCCATCTAAAAAAAGAAAGCAACCACAAAGCTGATGAAAACCACAGTACCACACAGCCAATTAAATACAAGATCCTCACACAGTCTTAAAAAGGAACAGAAGGGCCAAAAAGAAAAAAAGGTTGAAATGAAGAAGTCAGTGAAACTCAGAAAAGCAGTAAATTGCCCGAAGTACAGTGATGAACAGAGATTTACGAGGCAAACGGAAACATAAGAAAGCAGGTGTTGCAAGCCCCAACCTAGACAAAGAAGTATACCTAAAGAGAATTAAAGAAAACCAAAAAACGACACTTTATAATCTTAAAAGATACATGCTACTATGAAGATAAATAGCCATGAATCTATTCAGTAAGTAATAGTGACTATATATTGAAAAAATTACAGTCGACGCAGAAGAAATAGGCAGTAACATATTACTAAAAGGTGGTTTTAACAGGCCACTGTCAATATAGGACAGCAAGTTTGAACAAAATAAGTTATGTTATAGATGCTCTAAATAACATAGTCAGCATGGTAGATATTTTAGATCTATATTGACTACTATACACTGACAGTAGAAAATAGACCTTCTTTTCAAATGCCTTTGAAGCATCCACAAGAAAATGTATGGATACTTTCTGATCTGGATGAAGTACATACATGTACTTAGGTGTGTGTATGTATATATGCACATGTATGTATACGTTTGTAAATATTCTAAAGCATTTTGCTTTGCAGAAAAACTCTTAAGGTATTCCACTGGCGTTAAGAGAATGGCATAGATGCCAATTATCTCCACTCTTTATTAAATCGTTCTGGTGGTGGTAGCCGATATAACTAGGCTAAAAAAAATAGGCAGAAAGATTAAAAAAAAAACCCCTCCATATTTGCACATGTGATAATATACCTAAATAATATGAGATAATCGATGATAAACCTAACTCTAATAATAAGAAATTCAGTAAGTTGACAGGTTGTGGAGTTAATATGCAAAAATAAATACCATCCAGGGTGCCTGGGTAGCTCAGTTGATTAAGCATCTGCCTTCAGATCATGATCTCTGGGTCCTGGGATCGAGCCATGAATGGGCTCCCTGCTTGGAGAAAAGTCTGCTTCTCCCTCTGCCCCTCTCCCTGTTCATACTCTCTCTCTTTGCAATAAGTAAGTAAGTAAGTAAGTAAATAAATAAATAAATAAATAAATAAACAAATCCTTAAAAAATAAATAACATCTGTTTACACAAATAAAACCAGTAAGAAGACATGAGGGAGGAAAAAACACTATTTATAATCATGATAAGTAAGATGAAATATTTGGGAACGAGTTTAACAAGGACTATTCAAAATCTATTTAAAAAATGTAAAACATTCCCAAAAGACAAAAAATAGACTTTAAAAAGGCAAGAGCATTTACTTTTGCTTGGGATCTTTTCTTAAGTTAATTTATACATTTGAAATGATCTCCCCAAAATCCAATGACTGATGGATCTGGGTAAGTTGACGTTGAAGTTCATATGAAAAAACAAACACAGACTATGTAGACTGCAAAAGCATAGATATGAGGAAGTGCTAGACCTACCAGTTATTGAAGCATCCCTCAAAAACCTCCAGTGAATGTGGTATGGTTGGTAAAGACACACAAATAGACAGACCAAAGGAATAGAATACAAAGGTCAGAAATAGTCTCAACTACATACAGAAATTTAGATTACGATAAAGGTAGTGGTCTTAAATCATGGGATACATGTTGTTGTTTGGACAACTGTATAGCTATTTGTAAAAGGTTAAAATTAGATATATTCCTCAAACCATATACAGGAATAAACATCAAAGGGGTTATAAATCTAAATAAATAAAATGAGACCATATAAATAGAAGAAAACTGGATATATTTCTCTATGATCTGGGCGAAGGCTTTCTAATTATCCTGAAAATTTCAATGCTATATAAATGTGATGCTTGAAAAAATATGGCTACCTAAATTTATTTTAATTTGCATAGCAAAAAATACCAAAAGCAAAGTCAAAATACACATGAAAAATTGGAAAAATACTTATAATATACATTACAGATAAAGGATGATATTCTTAATATACAGAGAATGTTTAAAGACTGAGAAAAAAAACTAAAGATCCCCTAGCAAAAACATGGCAAAAAAGTTTGAACAATTATTTCAGATAAACAGATATAAAAATGACCATTAAACTGAGAAAATCAACTGCAACCATCATAAGAGAAACGTAAACTAAAATCATAATGGGGTTCCATTTCCCATCTGCCAGAAAGGCAAAAATTCAAAAGCCTGTTGAAGTTGAGGGGAAATGGGCATTTTCATATATTGCTACTGGGAATGCCAAAGGCTACATCCTGACATGGAGGAAATGTCTCCTTTCCTCTCTTCTCTCCCTCCAGCCCTCCCACTTTATAGAGAGTTATAGATATTGATATAGGCATAGGCATAGGCATAGCTATAGAGCTATCGTTATGGGAACAACAAAGGCACTTCACACACCTAATTGCATATTCATATACTTCTTAAGTCAGCAATCCCATTTCTAGGAATTTATTTTGAAGGTGATGTGCAAATGGAAAGAAATTGAAACCCACAGGCCATATATGCACATGGAAAGGAAGCTGGATAAGAGACCATATAATGTATCACTTAGGGTGTTCTCTGAAACAAGATGTCCTGGGTCTATAATTTATGTGACTCTGAACAAGTTATTTTTTCTCAGTTCACACCTCAATTTCCCGATTAGAAAAATGAAGACATTAATAGCATCTTCCTTGCAGAATCGTTTTGAAGAATGAATTAGTTTCAGCAAAGTACATGCAATTATAGTGGCCCACTCAATAAATGTTAACTCTTTCTAAGGGAGGAACATTATTTTTATAATAAAATTACCTTAAAAATTATTTTTTTGTTTGCTTATCTTTCGTTCAAATATTTGAGTGCATTTTTTTTCAAAATGGTATTTGTTTTCATGGATTAAAACAACACAGGAAAATAAAACAATTCCTTCTCACCTTTATAGGTGTTAATGAAAAAAAATCTTGTATGGTGTTTTTCTTTTATTTACTTTCAGAAGTAAGTGTATTCTCTACTTCCTGATCATAGTATTATCCATTGCTCACAGAGACACTTAATAAAACCTTTTTTATCTATGGTTTTTCTTTCTCATCTTTTAAAAACTTTTTCTACCCACATCTTTTTTTCATTTTTTAAATTTTTAAAAAAGATTTTATTTATTTATTTGACAGAGAGAGAGAGCAAGAGCGCACAAGCAGGGGGAGCAGTAGTGGGAGAGGCAGGCTCCCCACTAAGCAAGGAGCCTGACTTGGGGCTTGAGGGCAGACGCTTAACTGACTGAGCCACCCAGACATCCCTCTACCCACATCTTTTGGATTTCTTACTGCAGCTCAAATTCACGATCTGGGGCCACTCTTCTCTCTCCTGTACTCATGGTGTCCCTCATAAACATCTTGGAACATGATTTTTTTAAAATTTAGATTCAATTAATTAACATATAATGTATTATTTGTTTCTGGGGTATGGGTCTGTGATTCATCAGCCTTTTTATAACATCCAGTGCTCATTACAACACATACCCTCCCCAGTGTCCATCACTCAGTTACCCCCTCCCTCCCACCTCTCTCCCCTCCAGCAATCCTCAGTATGTTTCCTATAGTTAAGAGTCTCTTATGGTTTGTCTTCCTCTCTGGTTTCATCTTGTTTCATTTTTTCCTCTCTTCCCGTATGATCCTCTGGCTTGTTTCTTAAATTCCACATATCAGATCATATGATAATTGTCTTTCTCTGTGACTTATTTCACTTAGCATAATACACTCTACTTCCATCCACTTTATTGCAAATGTCAAGATTTCATTTTTTGATGGCCGAATAATATTCCAGTGTGTGTGTGTGTGTGTGTGTGTGTGTGTGTGTATCACCACATCTTCTTTATCCATTCATCTGTCAATGGACATCTGGGCTCTTTCCATAGTTTGGCTATTGTGAACATTGCTACCATAAACATTTGAGTGTAGGTGCCCCTTCGGATTACTACATTTGTATCTTTGGGGTAAACACCAGTAGTGCAATTGCTGGGTCCTAGGGTAGCTCTATTTTCAACTTTTTGAGGAACCTCCATATTGTTTTCCAGAGTGGTTGTGACAGCTTGCATTCCCACCAACAGTGTAAGAGGGCTCCCCTTTCTCCACATCCTTGCCAACATCTCATTTCCTGACTTGTTCATTTTAGACATTCTGACTGGTGTGAGGTGGTATCTCATTGTGGTTTTGATTTGTATTTGGGAAAATCATTTTTGATGGCAGGTATGTGGTGCATGAATTCAGAAAAATAACAAGAAGCTAGGTCTTCGGTATCAGCATGTGTCTGGGCTAATTTCAGGGTAATGCTTTTGTATTAGACAGTATAATTAATATTATAATTAAAAGGCTGACATGTAAATGCACTTTTCACATTCATTTTAATTTCCTGTTCTTCATTCTGTAATTTATAAATCGTTTTGTGCATTTTCCCCTGGTCTTAAGGAGCAGATAGTATTTATGATACTTCTGAATTCTGAGTGAGAAACCAAAATCATCTGGTTAAATTATGACCAACAAAATTCTAATATAGAAAAACATAATGAGACCAAGTGTAATTGTCATATTGCATAAAAGCCTTATATTAGCATTTAGCATGTTTGGTGGAATATCAAAAAATGACTCAGACTTACTAATTTTGGACATTACACTCTTATCATTGACCTCACTCATGGACTACTGGTAATGTGAATTCACATTCTAACAACATTGAGTGATTTAGGGGGAAATGCTGATACCAGGTACTTTTAATATGAGCAAATGAATATGAATGGCTTACATATCACAAATCAATTTCATGGGAAAGAAACTCAGGCCTCTTCCAGCCCCCAGTGCTCCACCAATTCAGTATTTGCCTATCTGCTGTGGAACCTCCCATGAAACCAGATACAAAATTGTTTTCTTTTTTCCCCACATACATCCACGAAGGTATATATGCAGCTAGAAATCACTCAGAGTACAACCTTCACTTGCATTAAGAGAAAGATATATTTCCAAAAGGGTAATTTTATTAGTGACAATGGTAAAGTAGTTCAGATTTAAAGGCTCTAGTGGCTTAGACAAAACTGAATTTGAATTCTTTCTTAAATTCCTATTATATTTGAGTCCCTAAGCAAGTAATTTTATTTTCAGAGCCTCAATTTTCTCATCTATACAATAGGAATATCTACTTTGTGAATTGGCTGAGAAATAAAAACAAATACTTTCAGAGCAAGCATATAAAACAGAAGTGAGAACGTAGGAGATGTGCATTAAATTGACTTCACTTGCTGTCTTCTTATGCTAGATTTCTAGGCTTCTTTGCCATTTTACTGTCTTCAAAGGCCAAGGAAAGATGCTAACAGGGATAGGGAAGGAAAAGCACAAAGAATCTCTCTGAAGAATAAAGTAATTCACTAAAAAGATATGGAATTAGAGCAGAATGTCTTCTTTTTCCAGTGTTTCACTGGCAGATAACTATGTATCAAATAAATGGCTTAAAGACTAAAAGATACTTTCATGTATTTATTGTAGGGATCCTGGAGCTTTCTGAATTCTCCCCAACAGCTTTTCATCTTTAAGACCTCCATCACCTAGTTCTTACCTTAACCCCTCCCCTTATCTCTCTTGCTTCCCCTGGACTGGTTCAGACTGTCCATTAAGGTTGATTTCTGAGACTTTAGGAGCTCTGCACTTTTATTGACGATTATTACAAAATGGGAAGTTTTTCTAGTGGAGTCTTTAAGAAAATCAAAGATTTTCTGAAACATTTTGAATATAAAAGTTGTATTCCACCAATATATAACATGTCTTTTATTTCATGTTTTTCCTGAAAACTAAACCTAATCACGTGAATATCATGTGACTCTTTCAGTGTTTCCGAAACACAGTTTTCAGTCATTATCCTCTCCAGGACCCACCATAGATTTGTAAACTCCCATGGTTGGTTTAACCTGAAAATAGAGGGTTTTCTGTACATCACTGCCCAGGAATTTGAGGGTGTATGACAAGGTAATGAAAGTTCCCTTTTCTCACTGTGAAAGAGTCCAATTCCAGTGTTTTCTGACATAAGGATGATAGCAATGTTCAACATCTGTATACTAAATAGATAATGGAAATATGAGCTCAATTTGACAGATTTTTCTATGTGCATATGATTATGTAATAAATGATAAATAAAATACCACAAATATTACAGTGAATTCTGATGACCTGCTGGAGATTGCTCAGAGCCCTTGCTTTCTTAACTCCTTCCCTTTGCTTCTGCTGTTAACTACATGACTCAGGAAAAAGTACAAATATTTTGCATAAATCTTTCTTATTCTATGAGATCCAGCTCAAAATCCAAATGCTATATGAATTCTTTCCTGAATGCTCCCTGAAATGGTGCCTTATTCTTCCACGGTCAGGAAGCACTTCTTTCATAACTCACTTCAGTGATTTCAGCGCCATTCATTTGGAGTCCTTACCATAGGCTATGTCTTATGGACACTAAGGGAGAGGAAGTAACCTTTGGGGGAAAATAAAAACACTTTCTGAACACCTATGAAAGTTTTACCATCGAACTACCTAGTTATTGATGCTCAAGTAAAATTATTTTCTTAATTTGCAACTAAACAAAAAATTCCACCGTTACACAAGGGTCTTTCTTGACTCAGGAGAGATGCAAATGCTATTTCCATTGCCGGCTAAGCTTTTCCCATTTACTTCCCCCTCCAGATAACTCCCCTTCACCTTGAGAGCTCACCTCTCACTTCCTAAAAAAGGCTTTGTCCTAAGCACTCCCATCCCGTTCTCTGCTCTATGTTCTTTTAGCATACTATAGTTGTTTTAATATTCTCCATAAGAATAACTTACTATAATTAATAAGTTATTGGTAATTTCATCATCTTACCCTTTACCTCATCTTTCATAATATAGTGTAAAAGATCGTGTCTCACTTGTTCACGGTCATATCCCCTGAGTGAATCACACTATAGTTTACGTAGTAGGTTCTCAATGTTTGCCGATAGAATAAACAAATAAGTGGTTTTTGACTGAGTAAAAACCAGTAAAAATTTTTGAAAATTCCAATACTGTTAACCATGTTTTATTTTCCGCTTTTCGGCTTTGGCTGCTGTGCTTGTCTAGAAAGGTGAGTACAGATGCAATTGTTAGCTCTTTGCTGATGAAGAGAAGAATGTACCAGAGAGCTGGGTTCTCTGTGCTTCTCAGAATTCCATTATACTTCAGCGAGAAAGCACGGATGATTTAGTATTACTTAATCTTGATTTTACACATTTTCCTTTGGCAGGCAGCTAGATCACAAACAAACTAGCCATGCAAGCTGAATATTTTGATCTGGCTCCTTATTCAGATATTAAATGGATATGTAACTTTGAAAAAAAAAATGACCTATTAATTCCCTGTACTTTGAAGTACTCATTATGAAACTGGGATAAAAAACAAGGTGTCTTATGGAGTATATACAACATTTCAGGGAAAATTCAAGAAGTAATGATAAATCATTCATATGTAAAAAAATATAGAACATTGTGATGCCATGAAATTAATACTAATATATATATATATATATATATTCTATGTCCGCTGGTGGTGTTTATATGCCACTTAAGGAAACTTCTTATCTGCATTTTTACCCTTTAGATGGTTATAGGTAAAAGAGAGCCTATAATTTGAATGCTTAGTGTTAAAGTAATAAATACAGAAGATATGGTTTTAAGAATTACTGCATGCTTTGGAGACAGTGCTGAGTGCGGAATCAGCAGGAGGCGGCCGTGGTAGTTACCCCTCCGGATAGCACTGCTTTGGAATGTTGTGAGGCCCGGATCTCTGATTTGCTATGAAGGTCATATTCCCTGAGAACTTTAACAACCTTCATAAAATTTTTCTATCATTTATGTACTACAGCTCCTTAGGTAAATGACATTTTTCTGGTTGGTTTTTGTTTTTCCATGGGCCTGATAATGAGAACTGTCACCTCTCACTGGAAGTTAAAAATGTTTTGTGATTGACCAGCCGAGTCTGAATCTGGGACACTGACTTTAAAAAGGAAAAAAAAAATGCATAGTTGCAAGAGCAGATTGGATTAATTTGATGTATTTGTCCCTGTTTCTACACAGGGTTTTTGAACTCCCTACCATCTATCTCCTGGATTGGGCCCTTTTATGATGAAGATTGTTGAGGCTGACTCTGCTCTATCCCTGATCTATGCATTTCTGGCAGTTGGATATCTTTTCTGATCTTTGTAAATTTATTTTATGGTCTGTACAGGTTACATCTAGTAGCACTTCAATGAGGAAAACATGTCTTCTCACATAAAATATGTGCAAAAGAAAAACACATTTAGCCCCACCCAGAACTTCCAAGTTTATGCTCAAGTGTCATGGAAGTTAGCAGTCCTATGTCTATAAAATAACTTTTGATACATTATTACGTGTCAAAACATTTTTTTCTCCTTTTGCCATGGTATAAACATATGGACATACACACTATCCCTGATTCATCTGCTTGGACAATCAAGAGAAACTTATAAAGCCACTATTCATTATTCTAGAAGAGTCCAACATTCTTAGTCCTTACACTTTTTCAAAGATTTCAATGTAACCTATGAATCACAATCCCAATAATAATTATGGAATATGAATATTAATGCAATCCCAAATGTTCATCTCTGGTGTGTTTTTTCAGTCTCAATGAGCCAATACATCTTAAAGAAAACAGAAATGAAGTATATAATACAGTACAATGCTCTTTTTGTCTCCATTCTTTGATTCAGGATTATATCTGTTTGGTTTTTTATTACTGTGTAGGTTTCCATCATGCGACTATACAAAAATTTTTCAATTCTATTCTTCTACTTGTGATGGTTATTTTGGTTGTTTCCTATTATTTTTTTAAATAATTTTTTGTGTTATATTAGACACCATATAGTACATCCCCAGTTTTTGATGCAATGTTCCATGATTCATTATGGAACACCCAGTGCACCATGCAATATATGCCCTCCTTAATACCCATCATCGGCCTATCCCGAATCCCTACCCCCCTCCCCTCTGAAGCCCTCAGTTTGTTTCCCAGAGTCCATAGTCTCTCATGGTTCATTCCCCCTTCTGTTTACCCCCCCTTCATTCTTCCCTTCCTTCTCCTACCGATCTTCCTAGTTCTTATGTTCCATAAATGAGTGAAACCATATGATAATTGTCTTTCTCCGCTTGACTTATTTCGCTTAGCATTATCTCCTCCAGTCCCGTCCATGTTGCTGCAAATGTTGGGTAATCGTTCTTTCTGATGGCTGAGTAATATTCCATTGTATATATGGACCACATCCTCTTAATCCAGGCATCTGTTGAAGGGCATCTCGGCTCCTTCCACGATTTAGCTATTGTGGACAATGCTGCTATGAACATTGGGGTGCATATGGCCCTTCTTTTCACTACGTCTGTATCTTTGGGGTAAATACCCAGTAGTGCAATTGCTGGATCATAGGGTAGCTCAATTTTTAACTTTTTAAGGGACCTCCACACTGCTTTCCAAAGTGGCTATACCAGCTTGCATTCCCACCAACAATGTAAGAGGGATTCCCTTTCTCCAGATCCACTTTTTTAATGACACATCTCCAAAGGCAAGAGAAACAAAAGACAAAATGAACTTGTGGGACTTCATCAAGATAAAAAGCTTCTGCACAGCCAAGGAAACAGTCAAAAAAACTAAGAGGCAGCCCATGGAATGGGAGAATATATTTGCAAATGACATGACAGATAAAAGACTAGTATCCAAGATCTACAAAGAACTTCTCACTCAATACACGTGAAACAAATAATCAAATCAAAAAATGGGCAGAAGATATGAACAGACACTTTTCCAATGAAGACATACAAAAGGCTAACAGACACATGAAAAGTGTTCAAAATCATTACCCACCAGAGAAATTCAAATCAAAACCACCTTGAGATACCACCTTACAACAGTTAGAATGGAAAAATTGACAAGGCGGTTTGTTTCCTATTATTAATGTCATGAGTGAAACTTCTCTAAACACTTTTGTATATCTTGTACGTGCTTTTTTGTGACTATGTGTTCTCATTCTCTTGCATATATACTGAAGAAGTAAATTTCTAAGTTATGATGTGAGCATGTATTTAGTTCTAGTAGATAATAACAGTTTTCGAAAGTGCTGTAATTTTACCAGTAGTTTCATGTGACTTTCTGTTGCTCTACACCCTTGTCAATACTTTGTACTTCAGTCTTTCTAATTTTACATATTCTGGATCATATTATATATTGATCTGTAACTGTAGATTAAATCCCCATTTCCCTAATAATTAATGGTACTGATCATTATGTTAAGTCTTTGATCATTATTTATTGATTGTAAAAATGACTTTTGGAGCAACTTGTCAGATACATGGGTTGCCAGTTTCTTTTCTTTTTTAATAACTTTGGTTTTCAATGTCCCTTGTGACCAGAATGGAATTTTTCCATAAGAAGAAAATTTGATTTTAATAAATTCAGATCAATAAATTGTTTTTCATGATGTATTATCCTTTTTTATCTTAAGAAAACTGTTTTTACCTGTAAGATCATGAATATACTACATTTTTTTTCTGGGAATAATTCTTTCCAACTTATTTTGTTTGTATACAGTATAGATCAAAATTATTTTAATTCTATCAAGAACTGTTTATTGAAAAGGTCATTTTCCTCACTGAATTGCAATGAGACCTTGGTCGTAATTCAGGCAATACATGTGCCAGTCTAATTCTGGTCTTTCTATTATGGTGCAGTGATTTATCCTTACACAATACTCTTCCGTCTTAAATACTATAGCTTTATAGTAAATCTTGATATCTGACTTTATTATTATTATTTTTTTTAAGATTTTATTTTTATTATTTATTTGACAGAGATAGAGACAGCCAGCGAGAGAGGGAACACAAGCAGGGGGAGTGAGAGAGGAAGAAGCAGGCTCATAGTGGAGGAGCCTGATGTGGGGCTCGATCCCATAACGCCGGGATCACGCCCTGAGCCGAAGGCAGACGCTTAACCGCTGTGCCACCCAGGCGCCCCTGACTTTATTATTTTTTTAATAATTGATTGATTGTCTTGGTTATTCTTCTAGGCCGCGCGCGCGCACGTGTGTGTGTGTGTGTGTGTGTGTGTGTGTGTGTGTGTATAAAAGAGAACTGACACCTTAACAAAGCTGACTCTTCACATCCACGAACAAGGATTATCTGTCCTTTTATTTATGTTGTCATTATTTTCTCACAGAAAAGCTTTGTCAATCTCAGTAGAAATGTCTTGCAAAACTTTGTGTTAGATTTCTTCCCCTAAGCATTTGATAGTTTTTGGTGTGATAGGAAATGGTTCTCTTTACCCGCATATTTTCTATATTTTTATTGCTAGCAAATTTTAAAAAATTGAATATTTTTGGCTTTATTGAGGCATAATTGGTATATAAACTGAAAAAACATTTTTAAAGGATACAATTTGATGTGTTCTGATATATGTATGTATCCACGAAATCACTATCAAGATAAAAAACATATCCTTCAAGCCCCCAAATTTTCTTATGCCCGTTGTCTTCTGTGGTTGGTGGTCCATTTTAGCCCAATTTCAAAACCTTTCCTGCGTTGCTTGGGGTCTGCCTTGTTTGCGAACATTCAGTTCTTCTGTAAGATTTACATACATAGGGGGATATAGAACATAGTTCAGTTCTCAAAGCTTTTGTCATATTGGGTTTGTTTCCCACTTGTGAGGCTCATTGGTGAATCCTGGGCTTCTGTCAGCTCATATACAAAATTAAGGTATACTTTTTTCAAACGTTCTCCTTTCTGAGATTTCCTTTATTCTCTCCAGCTCCAAGAGGACATTTTCCCGTTTCATTTGTTTGTATGCTTTCTGAGCAGGAAAGTAGATTTCTCTCAGAATTTTAGCTTCCTCTGCTTCAATCTTTTTTTTTTCTTTTCCTTTTGAGAATGCAATGACACAAGTGTTAAACCTGTAGGTATTGTCCCACAGCTCTGAGTCTTTTAAAAATATATAAATACTTCTTTCTCTTCTTTAGATTAGATAATTTCTGATGATCTATCTTCAAATCACTGGCTCATTCTCCTGTCCTTTCTGTTCTGTTATTGAGCCCATCTACTGATTTTTTATATCAACTATTGTATTTTTGGTTCTAAAATTTCCATGCTGTGGAAGTGCTTATGCATATATAAATGAAAGTAAATGTTATATAATATCAAAAGCTGGATCCTGGAAATCTCAAATAAAATGAATCACTAAGGTATTTGATAAAGGAAGAAAATGTCAATACCATAGAGTTATAAGTTTAATACAGCAAAAATGTTACTTCCATAAAACAAATTGAAAGCAAAAAATATTAGTTTTGGTTACACAATGGGAGTAAACTTGGAAGATTAAAGGGCAGTAGGTCATCTACTAGGAACCCATAGTATCAAATTGCTCCCAGAAATAGAAAATCTGAACTCACTATAAGCATTGGAATATTTAGAAAATTAGAGCTTTAGCATGAAAAAATAAATAATATTCATAAAATGCTCCATATGTATTTCACTTAAACTTTAAAGAAAAATTACCACTATCTACTTAAACTAGTCTAGAACCTCTAAAATGATACAATGCTTCCAGATTTATTTTGTGCAGCTCAAAAATCTTTCCTACCAAAACTTTTTTTTTTTAATTTAATTTTATTATATTGTGTTAATCACCATACAGTACATCCCCAGATTCCGATGTAAAGTTTGATGCTTCATTAGTTGCGTATAACACCCAGTGCACCATGCAATACGTGCCCTCCTTACTACCCATCACCAGTCTATCCCATTCCCCCACCCCCTCCCCTCTGAAGTCTTCAGTTTGTTTCTCATAGTCCATAGTCTCTCATGTTTCATTCCCCCTTCTGATTACCCCCCTTTTCTTTATCCCTTTCTTCCCCTACCGATCATCCTAGTTCTTATGTTCCATAGATGAGAGAAATCATATGATAATTGTCTTTCTCTGCTTGACTTATTTCACTTAGCATTATCTCCTCCAGTGCCGTCCATGTTGCAGCAAATGTTGAGAATTCGTTCTTTCTGATAGCTGAGTAATATTCCATTGTATATATGGACCACAGCTTCTTAATCCAGTCATCTGTTGAAGGGCATCTCGGCTCCTTCCATGATTTGGCTATTGTGGACAATGCAGCTATGAACATTGGGGTGCATATGGCCCTTCTCTTTACTACGTCTGTATCTTTGGGGTAAACACCCAGTAGTGCAATGGCTGGGTCATAGGGTAGTTCAATTTTTAACTTTTTAAGGGACCTCCACACTGTTTTCCAGAGTGGCTGTACCAACTTGCATTCCCACCAACAATGTAGGAGGGATCCCCTTTCTCCACATCCTCTCCAACAATTGTTGTTTCTTGCCTTGTCTATCTTTGCCATTCTAACTGGCGTAAGGTGGTATCTCAGTGTGGTTTTGATTTGAATTTCCCTGATGGCTAATGATTTTGAACATTTTTTCATGTGTCTGTTAGCCATTTGTATGTCTTCATTGGAAAAGTGTCTGTTCATATCTTCTGCCCATTTTATGATTTGTTTATTTGTTTCTCGTGTATTGAGTTTGAGAAGTTCTTTGTAGATCTTGGATACCAGTCCTTTATCTGTGGTGTCCTTTGCAAATATATTCTCCCATTCCGTGGGCTGTCTCTTAGTTTTTTTGACTGTTTCCTTGGCTGTGCAGAAGCTCTTTATCCTGATAAAGTCCCATAAGTTCATTTTATCTTTTATTTCTCTTGCCTTTGGAGATGTGTCGTGAAAAAGGTTGCTCTGGCCGATGTCATAGAAGTTGTTGCCTATGTTCTCCTCTAGAATTTTGATGGATTCCTGTCTCACATTGAGGTCTTTCATCCATTTGGAGTTTATTTTTGTGTATGGTGTGAGAGAGTGGTCAAGTTTCATTCTTTTGCATGTAGCTGTCCAATTTTCCCAGCACCATTTATTGAAGAGACTGTCTTTTTTCCACCGGATGTTTTTTCCTGCTTTATCAAAGATTAGTTGCCCAAAGAGCCGAGGGTCCATTTCTGGGTTCTCTATTCTGTTCCATTGGTCGATGTGTCTGTTTTTGTGCCAGTACCATGCTGTCTTTGTGATCACAGCTTTGTAGTACAGCTCGAAATCCGGCATTGTGATGCCCCCAGCTTTGTTTTTCCTTTTCAACAGTTCCTTGGAGATTCGGGGCCTTTTCTGGTTCCATACAAATTTAAGGACTATTTGTTCCAGTTCTTTGAAAAATGTCCTCGGTATTTTGATCGGGATAGCATTGAAAGTGTAGATTGCTCTGGGTAGTATGGACATTTTAACTATGTTAATTCTTCCAATCCATGAGCATGGAATATTTTTCCATCTTTTTATGTCTTCCTCAATATCTTTCAAAAGTGATCTATAGTTTCTAGCATATAGGTCCTTTACGTCTCTGGTTAAGTTAATTCCAAGGTAACGTATGGTTTTTGGTGTTATTGTAAATGGGATGGATTCCCTAATTTCTCTTTCTTCAGTCTCGTTATTCGTGTATAGAAATGCAACTGATTTCTGGGCATTGATTTTGTATCCTGCCACCTTACTGAATTGTTCTATAACTTCTAATAGTTTGGGAGTGGATTCCTTTGGGTTTTCCATATAGAGTATCATGTCATCTGCAAAGAGAGACAGTTTGACTTCTTCTTTGCCGATTTGGATACCTTTGATCCCTTTTTGTCTTCTGATTGCTGTTGCAAGGACTTCTAGTACTATGTTGAATAATAGTGGCGAGAGTGGGCATCCTTGTCGTGTTCCTGATCTTAAGGGAAAGGCTTCCAGCTTTTCCCCATTGAGAATAATGCTTGCAGTAGGCTTTTCATAGATGGCTTTTATGAGATTGAGAAATGTACCCTCTATTCCTACACTCTGAAGGGTTTTAATCAGGAAAGGATGCTGTATTTTGTCAAATGCTTTTTCTGCATCAATTGAGAGGATCATATGGTTCTTGAGTCTTTTCTTGTTGATATGATGTATCACATTGATTGATTTGCGAGTGTTGAACCATGCTTGCATCCCAGGTATGAATCCCACTTGGTCATGATGGATAATCCTTTTAATGTACTGTTGGATTCTATTAGCAAGGATCTTGTTGAGGATTTTGGCATCCATATTCATTAGAGAAATCGGTCTGTAATTCTCCTTTTTGAGGGGGTCTTTGCCTGGTTTGGGGATCAAGGTAATATTAGCCTCATAGAATGAGTTTGGTAGCTTTCCTTCTGTTTCTATTTTTTGAAATAGCTTTAGGAGAATAGGTATTATTTCTTCTTTGAATGTTTGGTAGAATTCCCCAGGAAAACCGTCTGGGCCTGGAGTTTTATTATTTGGAAGGTTGTTTATCACTGACTCAATTTCTTCATAGTTAATTGGCCTATTTAAGAAATCTATTTCTTCCTGTTTCAGTCTTGGTAGTTTATAGGTTTCCAGGAAGGCCTCCATCTCTTCCAGATTGTTTAGTTTTTTGGCATATAGCTGTTGATAAAAGTTTCTAATAATCCTTGCAATTTCAATGGTGCTGGTCGTGACCTCTCCCTTTTCAGTCATAATTTTAATAATCTCAGTCCTTTCTCTTTGTTTTTGGACAAGTTTTGCCAGTGGTCTATCAATTTTATGGATTCTCTCAAAGAACCAGCTTCTAGTCCTGTTGATCTGCTCTACTGTGGTTCTGGTCTCTAATTCATTGATTTCTGCTCTAATCTTGGTCAACTCCTTCCTTGTCAGTGGGTTAGGCCTGTCCCTCTGTTGCTGTTCCAGTTTCTTGAGGTGAGAATATAGAAACTGCATTTTAGATTTTTCTATTCTTTTGAGTGAGGCTTGGATGGCTATGTATTTCCCCCTTAGGACTGCCTTTGCAGTATCCCATAGGTTTTGGACCGTTGTGTATTCATTCTCGTTGGTCTCCATAAATTGTTTAATTTGTTTTTTGATTTCCTGGTTTATCGAGTCATTCTTGAGCAGGATGGTTCTTAGCCTCCAAGTGTTTGAGTTTCTTCCAGGTTTTTCCTTGTGGTTGAGTTCCAATTTCAGAGCGTTGTGGTCTGAGAATATGCAGGGGATAATTTCAATCTTTTGGTATTGGCTGAGACCTGTTTTGTGTCCCAGAGCATGATCTATTCTTGAGAATGTTCCATGGGCATTTGAATAGAATGAGTATTCTTTGGTTCTGGGGTGTAGTGTTCTATATATATCTATGAGGTCCAACTCGTCGAGTATGGCATTCAAAGCCTTTGATTCTTTGCTTAGTTTTTGCCAGGGTGTTCTGTCTATTTCTGATAGTGGGGTGTTGAGGTCCCCTACTATTACTGTGTTCTTATCTATATGTCTCTTTATTTTGGTTAAGAGTTGGCTTGTGTATCTTGCTGCTCCCCTGTTGGGGGCATATATATTAATAATTGTCATATCCACTTGTTGAATACTTCCTTTAAGAATAATATAGTGCCCTTCTGTATCTCTCTCTATGGCCTCTAGTTTAAAATCCAGTCTATCTGATATGAGAATTGCTACTCCAGCTTTCTTTTGAGGTCCATTTGCGTGGAAGATGGTACTCCATCCCCTTACTCTAAGTCTGAATGCATCTTTGGGTTCAAAATGAGTCTCTTGTAGACAGCAAATGGATGGGTCATGTCTTTTTATCCAATCTGCAACCCTGTGGCGTTTTATGGGAGAGTTTAAGCCATTTAGATTGATAGAGATTATTGACAGATATGATTTTAATGATGCCATTTCTCTTTAAAGTCTTTGTATCGGTTGTGACTTGCTGCTCTGTATCACTCTTGGGGCCTTTTTACCTTTATAGAGCCCCCCTTAATATCTCCTGTAGGGCTGGTTTCGTGGTTACGAAATTGGTTAATGATTGGCGATTTTGGAACGTCTTTATTTCTCCATCAATTCTGAATGACAGCTTTGCTGGATAAAGGATCCTTGGCTGCATGTTTTTCTCTGAAAGAGCTTTAAAAATGCCCCCCCAAGCCTTTCTCTCATTCCAGGTCTCTGTAGACAGGTCTGACGTAATCCTGATACCTTTGCCTTGGTACGTGAGAAATTTCTTTGCCCTGGCCGCTTTCAATACTGTATCCTTGGATCTAATATTTGCGAATTGCACTATGACATGCCGTGGCGTAGGTTTGTCCTGGTTGAGCTTGGATGGGGTCCTCTCTGCCTCTTGGACACGAATGCTTGTTTCCCTTGCTAGATTAGGGAAGTTTTCAGCTACAATTTGTTCAAATATCTCTTCTAGACCTCTGTTTTTCTCCACCCCTTCAGGGATGCCGATGATTCTGACATTGGATCGTTTCATAGAGTCAGTAATCTCCCGTAATCTACATTCGTGGGCGTGGATTTTTTTAAGACCAGCTTCTATTTTCGTTTTTTCTTCTACTAACCCATCCTCCAATTCGCTAACGCGTTCCTCTGCCTCGGTGACCCTGGCCGTCAGAGCCTCTAGTTTTGACTGTATTTGGCCCACTGAGTTTTTAATTTCTGTCAGATTCGCTCTCATTTCTGCCCTTAGGGATTCTATATTCTCAGCAACGCTTTCTCTGATGCTTTTTTCAAGTTTACTCATCATCTTGACCATTGTTGCTCTGAATTCCATTTCTGATAATTGGGATACATCCATATGTATTAATTCTGTGGCCGAGGCCAATTCTGTGGCAGAGGCCACAGACTCATTATCTTTTCTTTGCTGGGGGGGACTTCTCCTTCTCGTCATTCTGATGAAGAGAGATTGCAGGGTTGTCCAGAGCCCAAGTGTTGACTGGGACCCAGGCCGTGCGCCCTTGTTTTATAGAGATCTTAGGGATGTGGGCTTCTTCCTTAAAGAGTTTATTTATTTATTTGAGAGAGAGAGAGACAGTCAGCAAGAAAGGGAACCCAAGCAGAGGAGTGGGAGAGGAAGAAGCAGGTTCCCGGTGGAGAAGCCCGATGAAGGACTCCTTACGGAGCGTTGTGATCACACCCTAATCCGAAGACAGGTGCTTGGTGACTGCGCCACTCAGGCGCTCCGGGTTGTGGGCTTCTTGATTTTTCAGCCTGCCTTCTGGGGGAGGGGCCTGCCTGCAGGTACTCAGAAAACCCTGTTTGGGTAGAGTCTCTGTGTCCCTTGCGAGGGGGGATGGGGATGGGCACCCTGTGAGCCGGTATTTCCGGGCTTTTGTTCTCTGGCGGCTTTCCCTGGCGGTTTGCTATGCCTCTTCTGAGAGAGCAGCAGCGGCTGAAATTCAGCCTCTGTCTCAGAACAGAGGGATCGCGGATCGTTCTCCACTGATGTTCTGGCCACTTTAACTCTGTTTCTGTTGGTGCTGCTCAACCCTGCAGCATCCCGGGCTGTGCGCCCCACACCCGGCGTCCCAGCCCTCACTTCCAGGGCCGGCACGTCTCTGTCCTTTGTGTTTCCAACCCCGCCAGCCGCCAGCCGCCAGCCGCCCCGCGCGGGCTCCTGGAGCTCCCCGTCTCAGTCTGGTGTCTCACGGGTGCTGACGGCGAGTCCGCCTGCTCCCCCGTGCAGGTGGCCCTCCAGCCGCCAGCCGCCCCGCGGTCCTACCAAAACTTGATAGAGTCTTCCAAACTCGTCCTCAAACTCTTGTACTCATTTATGAGTAAAAAAACAACAAAGAATAATATATTTTATAATAAATTTCAAATGTATATCAAAATAATAACGCATCATGATAAAGTAAGAAATTTTACAGGAATGAAGGTTTCCAAGATCAGTTGCATGAGCACATTAGAGAGAGATATCATTAGTCAACTTATTAGACAAAAGTTGGTGAAAATTTCTCATATGAGCTCTAAGCAAAAATAGAAATAAAAGAAAAATTATTAATTTAAATCCTACTACTCCAAACTAAAATCAAACCTGGATAATAGAGAGAAATTTGAGGGTATTTTCATTAAAAACCTTGAAAATTCAAATGGTTAGATATCACCAGTATCACTTGATAATATTTTGGAGGTTTCACCTAATGCAATGAGGTAAGAAAATAAATTACATAATATGAAATTAGAATAGAGGCAGCAAAATAAATGGTATACTAATATATATGATTATATCTTTAGAAAATCAAAAAGGTCCTTGTATAAAATCTTCAGAATAAACAAGAAAATTTGGCAAAATGACTCCAAGAAAAAGATCTGTATGATACTATCATATCTATTTAATTGCTGTCGCCACTTTTGGCAGACTAGTGACAGCCACAGAATATGTAGGAGTGCATTTAAAGAAAAAGATATGTATCTACTAAAAAAAAATCATGAAACAACAAAAATCATTCCAAATGACATAAAACAAAATCTGATGTAGATATATTATGATCTATAATGGGGAAATATGTTACCCTTATAGTGTCACTACTTCCAAAATTATCTTAGTTAAATTTCAATTAAGATGTACTATATGTTGGCTAACTAAACATAGTAAAAAGAAAAAAAGATCTCATTTTATAAATGGTTTATTTCTTCTTTAAGAACACATTAACTTCTTTTTTTTTTTTTTAAAGATTTTACTTATTTATTTGACAGAGATAGAGACAGCCAGCAAGAGAGGGAACACAAGCAGGGGGAGTGGGAGAGGAAGAAACAGGCTCATAGCGGAGGAGCCTGATGTGGGGCTCGATCCCATAATGCCAGGATCACGCCCTGAGCCGAAGGCAGATGCTTAACCACTGTGCCACCCAGGCACCCCTAGAACACATTAACTTCTGATGAGCAAAGGAAATCATTAACAGAATGAAAAGGTAACCTACTAAATGAGAGAAAATATTTGCAAATTATGTATCTGGTAGGGAGTTAATATCCAAAATATATGAACAATTTTATGCTTCTGGTACAGATAAAGTGATTTAAAAAGTTAATTGTTCAAACTTTCAATGACACTTTGTCTCGATATCTTATTTTAATATATTTTTTAACCCTTAAGTCCCACATGTAGGAATGGAGTATGTCTAATAAACGTTCTTCCTCAAGATCTTAGAAAATGAAAACCTGTGAAGGTCTGAGATATAGGTAGTTGAGGATGATTATTGGGTAGCCACAGGTCTTATATTCTGTGCTTATTACTTGTTTTGTGATGGAGTTGATGGTTATAAATATACAAAGAAGATGTATTTTTTGTTTTAACTCTTTTTTACCAAGATGTAATTGACATATTATGTTAGATTCAGGTGTACAACACCATGTTAAATATTTGTATATATTGCAAAATGATCACCATCATAAGTCTGGTTACCGTTCATTACCTCACGTAGTTACACATTTTTTTTTTACTTGTAATAAGAACTTTTAAGGTCTCTTAGCAACTTTCAAATATGCAATGCAGTAGTAACTATAGTCACCAAACTTTACATTACATCCCCATGATTTATTTATTTTATATATGGAAGTTTGTACCTTTTGACCCCCTTCAACTATTTTGACTATCCCCCCCCCAAACCACTGTGAGCTCAAGGTTTTTTGTGCGTGTGTTTTTTATTTTTTTTAGATTCCACATATATAAGTGAGAGCATATGGCATTTTTATTTCTTTGTCTGATATATTTCACTTAGCATAATACCCTAAAGGTCAATCCATATTATCACAAGTGGGAAGGTGTCCTTCTTTTTTATGAATAAATAATATTCTATTGGGTACCTATTTATATGTATGTGTTTGTATGTGTGTATGCATGGAAATATGCATGTGTGTGTGACATTTTCTTCATCCATTCATCCTTCGGTGAACCCTGAGGTTGTCCGCATATCTTGGCTATTGTAAATAATGTTGCAATAAACGTGGGAGTTCAGATACCTTTTGAGTTAGTATTTTTGTTTTCTTCAAGTAACTACTTACAAGTAAAATTGCTGGATCACATGGTAGCTCTCTTTTAATTTTTGAGGAACCTCCATACTGTTTTCCACAGTGGCTGCACCAATTTAAACTCCCAACAAACGGCACACGAGGGTCCTCCTTTGTACACATCCTCACCAACACTTATTATTTCTTTTTTTTTTTGTCTTTTTGATAACAGCCAACTAAGGAGTTGATATATTGAATATATGATCGGCTCATAAAAATAAATATTTTTAACACTAGAACTCCCAATGAGAAGATTATTCACAGGAGAATAAAAATAGTTAATATGTTCATTAAAGAAGACTTCAAATTCAAATAGCTGAAGAAAATGTAAATTAAAACTACAGCATCAACAATGTTTGCCTATAAAATTTCAAACTTGATAGTAACAGACTTAATGACAAACTATATTGTGATATTTTCTTCTCATAGAAAAAAAAAGAAATACAATATCTGAAAAGGGCAGAATAGTCAAATAAACTCTGATATAACTTGAATATTACACAATTTACAAACATTTTAAAAAAGTACAATGACTTGTTAAAACACCTAAAACTGTTTTAAATAGATAAAATAGATAAATAGACACAGCAGAGGTAAGAAGAAATATAATGGTGGTGTGGTTTCTGAATGAAACAATGTTAGATTTTGAATTCTTTTTAAATTTTTCTCAAATTTTCAAACATATTGCATATAGCTTAAATATTTTATTTAAAAAATGGAATATTTCATTCTTGCATTTGAAATTAAAATTAATATTAAGAACCATTGACTCCAGGACAGTTTTACATAATGAATTGACATGTGCAAAATCATACAGCCATATAAGGTCTAGACATATCTTTGGAGTTTAATTGTGAAATATTCAGAAACTGAATAAATATTAGAAGCCAATGTTGAATAAGTTTACTGATCTTTTTCTAATAGGCTATTTTGCCCCATCATCTTCATGCCACTTAAAGTGGTTCCATGGATCATCTGCTTCATGCTTCTCATGTCTGTTGGAATCATCGACGCAAAGTGTTAAGTCTCTATGATAGAAGTTATTTTGTTCACTGTGCATAAAAAGTAATCTCTTTAAGATCATTTATTTTTATTTTCTAATTTAATTTTCTGAGTACCTGTTATATTCTTGGCATGGTCTCTGTACCAGAGGTCATTTAGAAGTCTCATCACATTACAAATTATGTCCTTTTCTCATGCTGTCTCATGCTGTCTCATTCACCTGGAAGAGCTCTTCTTTTTTTTGCTACCTGTTAACCTCTGTCTCTTACTTAACTTCACATTAAATTATTTCTAAGAAACCTTCCTCAGGTTTTTCCTAATTGGAATCAATTGCTCTCTAGTCTGTGCTCTTACCTATGTTAATTTTCCTGTCAGATTTGTATTGTTATTAGATGTGTTTGTATAGGTACCTCCAATTATATTGCCTTTTGGAGGTCACAGATGATGTATTTTTCCTATTAGTATCTACATAATGAAATGTTTTGTGCAGTAGCAAATTTGTGTTAGGTTACATGTGACAAACCGTACTGATATTTGTAATTTGGTCTTCAGTAACAAGGAGATATTCAGGAAATATCTCTGCCAGTCAAGAAACAGATATGAAGGGATAGATTTCAGGGAATTCATGGATTCAGCAATTACCAACAGATGCTGAAGGTAACATAGGAACAAGATCATGTGTTTTCAGAGTTAGAAAATGGCTATATCTGTTTATTTGTGTGCATATAAAATAATGAATGAATGACTGAATGAATGATATTACACACAGATGATGCTGTGTTAAATGTTCAGAAACATATTCACTAAAACTCCACTTAAATTGGAAGTTATTGATTATGCTGACATAGTAATAATTATCCAATTAGAATTATAGGTCATGAGTTATGTATTAGTGTTATTGAAATTAGTTAATAGGGCAGCAATTTAAAATAGACGAATACCTTTTTATCATTTAACTTATGTATTGCTTAATTTTTATGTCAAATGGAATTTGAATTTGAATTTCAAATTCTTTTATTTACTAGACTTCAGTTAAAAGGACTGGACACTGCTTGGGTTTCCTGGGTGGCTCAGTTGGTTAAGTGACCGACTCTTGGTTTTGGCTCAGGTCATGATCTCAGGGTCGTGAGATCGAGCCCTGCATCTGGCTCTGGGCAGAGCATGGAGCCTGCTTAAGTTTCTCACTCTCTCTCCCCCTCTCTCTCTGCTCCACCCCGTTTATGTGCTCTCTCTCTCTCAAAACAAACAAACAAACTGGACACTGCTTATAATCACTGCAAATATATATATGCATATATATATGACAGTCATTTGATGATAATTACAAAGAACATGGTCATTGTAAGTAGACAGCATATGGGAATTACATTTTTTAAAATCGTAAGGAAAAAAGGAAATATTAAAACTTTTTTAAGATGATTTTTTACTTATTTTAGAAAAAAAACCCATTCATTTACCTAGAAATACGTATCTTTAAAATATGGAATCACATACAAACATTTTTGTAGTAAATATACCATCAATTAAGTTTAAACATAGCAAACAGCAGAACTCAGATATATGACTTACTGTTATGAAAGGACATGATATAAAAAAAGGTAAAGATGGAAAGACAAAATTAAGAAAAAATTAAGAAAGCACAGAAAGTGAAAAGATTTGATAAATCTCTAACGACTGAAGTTCTAAGTCTTCCAAATCCTTCAAAACTTCAAATACAGTTGAGTCACTGTATGTAGCTTCACAGTGATCACAAGCTTTTGGTGTTTTCCTGGAATCTCCTCTGTGCTTCGTTATAATGACATATGATCTATAAAGGGAAGAAAATAAATGTGACCTTCAAAGAATAAGGTTTTTCACAAGTCTGGAGAGGAGTATCTTGGAAATGATGTAAAGATCAAGAGAAAATAAAACCCTTCTTGGGTCTAAAGTGGTTATGGAAAGTAAGAATGAGCAGCTTTTTTGACAGTATTTTACAGTCTATTTTGACTTTTGGAATTATGAAAGTGTTTCGCATTCTTAAGAATGCATTTAAATGGGGCACCTGGGTGACTCCATCATTAAGCCTCTGCCTTTTGCCCAGGTCATGATCCTGGGGTCCTGGGATGGAGCCCTGCATCAGATCCCTGCTCAGAGGGGAGCCTGCTTCTCCCTCTCCCTCTGCCCCCACCTTGTGCACATGCACTCTCTCTCCCTATCAAATAAATAAATAAATAAAATTTTTAAAAATAGAATGGATTTAAATAACTAACAAAAGACGACCACCACCAACAAAAATTTTGACAGAAACTGAAACAAATTAAATCTATGCCAAATTAGTGACACTACTATACAGAAAAAAAGAACAAGTGGCTGAAATACAGTGGTTTGTCATTATGGTTTTTGCTGTAAATCCAGCATATTCTATGGACAAAAACACTTGCAAGCAATTTAAAACAATATGTGACAGTCTTTTTAGTCATAATATTGGTAATGGTACTTTGAAATTATTATATGTATGATGTAGAAAAAATACATATGCAATTGTATTAGTATCATAAAAAACAAGAATTATGGTATAAGAACAGGATCCAACTAGAAAAATAAAATTATTTAGGTATGGAGCCCATCCTTTAAATTTGAATTGAAGTATAGAAGTATGGCATTTGAAATTACATTACATATATATTTCTTAGCTGGATAAACCAAAAGTTATTGAAGCAATGGCATTCCAGTATTAATAAACACTCCCAGTGCCTACATTATCCTGTGCAAATATTAACCATCATTAATGGCAGCCAGGATTCTTTGGAGAAATGAGTAATTTTAGATAGGGCAGCAAACACACACACACACACACACACACACAAACGCCACTAGGATAATTGGTGGTGCCAGATCACAAAAGAAGCTGTAAAACATAAAACTTAGATAGAAATAGCATGAAAATGACTCAGGAATCAACTCAAAGCTGTTTCCACTGGCAATTTTAAATTTTGAAATGATCAAAATAATGTCAGGTTTAAATAGAAATATCATGATGATTGCTATAAATGGAAACAAAATATCAAAGAGTGCATGAATTTATAATTGTATTTGAAAAGTCATTGTCACGATGAAAGATTATCAGGGAAGAAAATGATTACCCTGAAAATTCATCAAATTTAGTAAAAATCGAACATTTATCCTGCCTTCTGTTTGTGAATTCCATTTCAAAGTATTCAAAGAGTTTATGAAGGGAAGTTTTGGGGGGACAATCCCACCCAATAAATGCAGAAAGGATGATAGGATTAGAAAACTTTCATTTTGCAAATCTTATTAAAATAATGAAGCTAGGCAAGAAAAATCAATTGATTTTAAAATCATTAGGTGAAACTTTGAGGAGGAGACATATTACAGGGACCAGGCTCAATCCATCTAAATCCACGAAATAGTCTTAGTTATGTAACACATGCAGCAGCTCAGTATTATTTACCACATTGTGAGATTAAATAGTGATAACAAAACCACATCATGAAGGTTCCTTGACCAAACACAAAAAGAGAGACCTAAATAGAATCAATCCTCTATGTTTGACTATCAGTTAACAGGAAATAGAGAGTAGAGGAAAAGTTAAACAATATTCAGAGGAAGCAATCACATTAATATAGAATATAAAGCATTCAAAAAAACAAATGACCATTTTCTTTGACAAATCATGGCATGAATAAAACAGAGAGAGGAAGTGTGAAAAAGGTATAAAAATAAATAAATAAGGCTTATCAGAGGTGCACACTGAATAGTCAAAGATAAGATGACGTGATGAGACTTTTAAATTCTGGACATTGGGAGAAAAATTGGAAGGTGTAAATAGCACGAGAATGAAAAACAATGTTGCTGGTGATGTTGGGTGAAAGGTACATGGGAGCTTATTCTATCATGTATTATATGCATTCTCTCTACTTTTATGTATGTTTGTAACTTCTATAATTTCAAAAACTAAAGTGGCAAATTAAGAAAATATTAACAAAGAATAAAAGTGAAATGAATATAGAGATGAACGGAAACTGAGTTTCCTATCAAAAGATCTTCCATTAAAGGAACTCCTAAGAAATGCACATTGGGAAGAGAAAACAAAATAGAACATTGTGGTACAAGAGGAAAGCACAAGAAAAGTACAAAAGAAAAAAAAATGATAAAAATGATGCAAACTGTCTCCAATATACTTGTCTATTTTTTAGCCTTTTAAAAAATTTATGGCTCTCTGGGAGTCTGATTTAAAATGAAAATACATCATTCCATTTGAAATGTTCTGCAATGGCTCAAAAATATGTTCATTACCATGTAGATAAAGCACTGTAATAAATGCACTGTCCAGAAGAGAAGCTCGGCCGCCATCACCTGGCTCCCAGGTCCCCCTTGACGTGACCTACACCGGGGCAGTCATCTGTCGCCCTCTGCAGCGGTCCAAAGCAGCTTTGTGTCCCAGAGGAATAATGAAGCAAATTCTTCTAAACCAAAACAAGTGTGTGGGATTACTAGAATACGCAGTGTTCATATTAAAATGAAACTCATAATAAATCTTCACTTTATCTCATTTTTCCTCACCTCAGAATATAGAGGTGATGGTTGCACAGCTTTGTGAATGTACTAAACTCCACTGAATTGCTCGTTTTAAAATTGTTAACTTTATATATGTGAACTTCACCTCAATAAGTTATTTTTAAAACACATTTTTCTTAAAACTTGGCAATGAATGAGCAAAAATAATCATAGAAAGAGTGGGAAAACTGAATAAAAATATGACTAGGAGAAAATCCAAACATGTCAATAATTAAAATTTTCAAGTTCTCGGACTTTGCTTGTTAAATGATACATTGATAAAACAATGGATAATTTTTATGTCTTTGAACAAAAAAGATTAGACAATTTATATGATGGTTAGACATTTATGTGCACTTTAACAGAGATACAGCTAAAGCATGAGAACAGAGCAAGTAAAAGTACAAATTAAGGAAAAGTTGTATCAGGGAAAACTGACCAAACAAAAATTTGCTTATCTCTACATACAAAATAAGACGTAAGACAAAGAACATTATTAAGAAGAGGCAAATTGGGGCACCTAGGTGGCTCAGTCGGTTGAACATCTGGCTCTTGGTTTCAGCTCAGGTCATGATCTCATGGGTCCTGGGATGGAGTCCAAAGCTGGTCTCCCCACTCAGGGAGGCTCTGCTTGAAGAGTCTCTCCTCTGCCCCTCCCCCACTCACACTCGTGCACACACTCTCTCGTGCGCTTTCTCTTTCTCAAATAAATAAATAAACAAATCTTAAAAAAAAAAGAAGAGGCAGATTAACTGCAATATGACAAAAAAATTAACTCACTAGGAGATAAAATATCCTCAGTAAACATACACTCAACAAGATAGCTTCAAAATGCATAAAACATATGTTGGGGAAAATGGAGAAAAATGAATCCGCCTTCATTGGGAAATATTTGGAAAAAATCTCTCTAAATTATTCAGATATGAGATAAATTCAACAAATAATTTGTGGTTGAGAAAATGAACAATTTTATCTATTGACAGATATGAATTCTATAATAAGTAGTTAGGGAACACTATTTTTGCCAACCTCACAGAAAACAAATAGATATAGATATCATATATATTCAATAAATGACCATAAAGCATATTTTGACAAATATGGAGGTTAAGTATCTGTGAGCTACTTTCACAACTATTAAATTAATTTAAATATTAATATAAAAGACATACATTTTAAAATCTTCATATGTAGAGAGATTGAAGATAAACTAAATTATTCATTACTTGGATAACAACAGAAAATACAGAATATTTAGAAATGAATGATAATGGAATTACTGTGTATCAAAAGATCTGCAAAATTAGTGAACCAAGAGATCAGTTTAAAATGATAGCAACAAGTGTAGTGATGAATGCTGGGTGTTATATGCAAATAACGAATCATGGAACATTACATCAAAACTAAGGATATACTGTATGGTGACTAACATAACAAAATAAAAATTATAAAAAAAAAGAAGCAGGACTCTGAATAAACAGTTAAAACTCACAAGTTTTATTTGTCTCTTTCTACAGATCTTTGTATTCCATCTCCGTGGAAATTTGTTGTGGTGATTTTGTGGATCATTTGCCTGATGCTTATTTTGTCTGCTGGAAACTTAGCCACAATGGGTGAGTCACTGTATGAAACAGAAATCTGCTTTTCCATTACTCCCATAACGAAATCTGTTGAAAATAATATATTTTTTGGTCAATTCAGTTTCTTGACCATGTATAATATTCTCTGCACAGAACTGAAGGTGACTTCTTAGAGACATATCAAATTCTCCCTTTTTAAGCATATCATGAACTCTGCTAAATGCCTTATTAGGTGTTCTCATATTTCTTTTGCCCAAAAATCTTTTTTTAAAAAAATCTTTCTCTATCAGAACCTTGCTCACACTATTCTTTGCTCACAAATTTCCTTCTTCTGTGATCAACTGCTCTATGAACTTGTCAAACTTGTATTGTTGGTTGATTTTATGTTTATTATATTTGAGTTCCTTGAAGAAGTGATGTTTCATGAATGATTTTTTTAACCAAATTTAGTACAGTGTCTTGCATATAGGAATGTCCAATTATTATTATTATTATTGAGTTTAAAACTGACCTTTCTGATTGCTTTCTCTTCAGTGCATCAGAAGTCATGTCAAGGGGAAGAATATCTAGGAAATTTCTCCTCTAACAAGGAAGCAAATAAAACGTGCCAAATCTATTTGTATATCAAAAGTATTTTTCACGTAGTCCATATCCATATATATATATGTGAAGTGTAAATTATATATATATATTATATATATGAGTGTGTAAATTATTTATCCTTTATATATGTGTAAATGATATATCCTTTATACATATATATGTATATGTGTGTGTGTGTATATATATATATATATGTATGTATATATATCATTACACACTTAAAATGATGGTACTGTCAAATGGTGACCGAAAGTTGAACAAAATATTTTGTATTTTGAAAATGCAACATTGATTTTTATTGGGTGGATACCTATTCGTGATTTATTTATATATTTCCTCATTGTCTAATTCTTGAAACTTATAGCCTTTTAAAAAATAAATGTACACATATTTTTTTCATTTTGAACACAAAGAACATCGTGTTGACGTTTTTAAGAGATATATATTAGATACGCTTTGATATACTTTTAATTTTGTGATTTGAAAAAATATTTCTGGGTGTTATACGCAACTGATAAATCACTGAACGCTATATCAACAACTAATGGTGTACTGTATGTTGGCTAACTGAACATAATAAAAAATAAAGAAAGAAATATTTCTTAATATGCATCTTATGAGTCTTGAAGACCAAAATGTTTTCAATGAGGTGAATTACTACTTTAGCATAAATGTAACAAGAAATTTAAGTGCATAGAGTTTATAATGTAAAACTCAAATAATATTTTTGTTTGTAGAGGGTAGATTTACTGTGTGAACTTATTGTATATGACTGGCACTGATGGAAGGCATTCAGTTGTATTCTATTTTTTTAATAGTTTGGAGATATCCTACTTGTTCAAGCTACTGGCATCAACATGGGGAAAATTGTTACTATTTTTCAAGGGTCATACATCCTTGGGAAAAATGTAACCATTATTGCATTGGTTTAGAGTCAAGCTTTCTTAAATTGAATACGGAAGAAGAGATGGTAATTATAAGATTTTGTTTCATAAATTTCAGTATCTGAAAGTTTTAAGAATGATAGCAATCACTCAAGTTTTATATTCTTCTGAAACACTCTATATTGTAGTCACAGATATCTTTACAGTTTGACTATACTTCTGAAAGTATATTTCAACAGCACTTGAGTTGTTTTCCTCAGTACTTAAGATAAAGTACAAATAACATTTGTATAAGGCCATTTGCAGTCTGATCCCTATTTCTCTGGCCTTCTTTGCTGTTAAAGATTTTCCACCTCACTTTTGTAAGGGAGGCACACAATGGTCTCCATCTATATTGAAGCTCTTTGAATTCATCATGTTCCCCTGTTCTTTTTCATGTCCTTGTCCCATTTGTGACATGTTTCATCTCCTCTACCTCCCACCCAAACTGTCTTCTCTTGATTAATGCATCACATTTTTAAGATTTTAACTTATGATAATCCCCTTAGAAAATATCCTTGGTTCCCAAGACCTGTTAAAATCACCTGCTAATTTTCCTCCTTTGATCTTGTATTTTCATTCTGGTAGCATGGGTCACTGCTTATTATGTAGACTCAAAGTTTTATTCTCAAGTGCCTAATCAAATGACTACAGATATATGACTTCTTGCTCACTTTTATAATCCATAACTTAAGAAAATGCCTAGAACATAATGTTTACAGAAAAAAAATTGCTTGGTGAACAAATGAGTCATTTGTTACAGCCTCTGCACTCCTTTGTCTATGGATAAAAAATCTAGGATTAGTTCTGCCAGATTCCTTCAAAATACCAGAACAGAGAATCCACAAGGAAGCCTATAAATGAAACATTTTGAACCATTATATTCTTTCTCAAGGAATGTTCTTTTTAATTTATTTTCCTCACTCTGCAGAATTCGTAATAACATTGTCAAAGATGCAATAAAGTATGCATCAAGCAAAGTTTTGGAGCAGTTTGTACTACAACAACATGAAACTGAAATGGGTCTGGCTAGATGGCACAGGTGTTACCCTGCACAAGTAAGTTTCTTGCTGTTTTAAAATTTCAGTCCTGAGAAATGTTATTTTCTTTGAAATCTAAATATTCAGTGTGGATGCGGACAGGTGTTAGATTTTGTAATGGAAATCTGTAATAAATCAACCAGGAGAAGACAGGAGAGATGGACAGAATGGAGTAAAATAGTTACTGTACTAAACTAAACATTTTACTTTCATATGTTGTTTCAATTGGTTATTAGCTCATGACTGAAGTATTATCCTTTTGCATTTTCTTGAAAGGTAATTGAATAAACACACTTGTACAAGATTACAAAGTGAATACATATTAGATTTGTCACTTTAACTTTCATGTGGTTTGTTTGACTCTAAGACATGTGCACATAATGAAATTTTCTTACAGTGTGCTTTTCATTTCTCTAAGACCCACCAAGTGTATTTTCTACTTGTTTGCTAGGGCCATAATAACAAATTATCACAAACTGAGTGGCTTAAAACAACAGAAATTTATTCCCTCACAGGTTAGGTTGGCAGATGTCTGAAATCAGGGTGTTGGTAGAGTTGGTTTTTTCTAGAAGCTTCTTTCTCCTGAAGAAGCTAGCTAAACTTTTCCAGGGAAAAAACTAATTACAATAGATGATTAGCAACAATTTTACAGTATTGTATATACTGTAGAACTTGTTTACCAAAATGCTAATGTATAAAGAAAATATAGTAAATCTCAGTGAAAATGGAAGATATCCTTAAATTGCTCGAGGCCACAGTGATGGTAGCTGGCAGTTCTTGGCCTAATTCAAATATATACCTTCAATTTCACATTGCCACCTTCGTTGCATCTCTGTGTGCCCATTTCTCTCTTTTAAGGATACTCTCATTGGATTTAGGGCTCAATCCAATATGATTTCATTGTGACTCAACTCAATTATACCTATAAAGAACCTATTTCCAAATAAGGTCACATTCTGAGTTCTGGGTGGGCATGAATTTTAGGGGGACACTATTCAGTCCACCTCATACTATCTAAAAAAAAGATTTCTGTGCCTTAGCTTAGAGGATTTTATTAGGCTATCTAGAAGTGGGAGGTATAAAAAATTGAATTATAAAAAAGAGTTCAATGAAATTATAATAGACAGTATAGTTTGAGATCCATTGCCCTGTGATGGTATACCTCAACTGAATACCACAAATATTTTGATCACGGGGCATGGAAAGTTCTTCTCTGGACTTCTTCATCCAATGTGAAATCAAACCATTAATAATTGAATGGAGCGGTGGAGAGAAGAAACTTCACAATACTAGTGATAACATTAGCTAAAATAAATGATTCAAATATTAATGATAGGGGCGCCTGGGTGGCACAGCGGTTAAGCGTCTGCCTTCGGCTCAGGGCGTGATCCCGGCGTTACGGGATCGAGCCCCACATCAGGCTCCTCTGCTGTGAGCCTGCTTCTTCCTCTCCCACTCCCCCTGCTTGTGTTCCCTCTCTCACTGGCTGTCTCTATCTCTGTCAAATAAATAAATAAAATCTTTAAAAAAAAAAACACAAATATTAATGATAAAATTCTCCTACTAATATGTTTGAAAAAGCCAAATATCCTTATAAAACTCTCCTGGAAAAGTGATAACAACTGTCTATAATTAATTATATATACAGTTAACCATCTTCATATCAGATTATGGATGCAATAGTGGCTGAAGGCTTGAAACAATGCAATGATTCAGAACAGTTATCTGTATATTAGGTGCCAATACATCCACTCCATGTTGTACTCTATTGTATAGTGGACACATTTATGAAATTTAATAATAATTGTGCAGCAGAAAGAATTAATCTTGAAAATCAGAAATTTTAATATGCTGCTTTGATGGATTATATTTTTCAAGATCATGTATTTTCAATCTACCATTCTAATTTAAACATTTATTTCAAACACCTGTATATATAATACACACCTATTTATTACAAAAAATGTTTGTAGCCATCAATCTATAAAACTGGTGAAACTTCCCATTCTGTATTTACAGATTATCTGATTCACTGTATTTATCATTACTTTTCATCTCCATGTTTTCTTTTTTATGTGTTGTGCTTTGTAGTTGATGCTTTCTGTCTTCAGCTTGGATTTCTATTTGTTGATATTTCATTTCATTTCCTCTGAACACATTTCTACAGGATTCCCTATGTGATTCCTAACATGATCCACCAGTCCACTTTGTACGAAAAAGCCAAGTTAGCAAGACTCGGGGAAATACCGAAATCCTAATACCCTGCTTTCCCAGTTTTAACTTCCATAGTTTTAATATAGTAAGTAATTAATAGCACAGGCTCTGAAGCTATACTGCCTGGATTTACCTCTTGGTTCTGCCACTTGGGTGATAGTGGTCTTGTTATTCAAACATCTTGTTTTCTGCACTTAATATAATAAATACATGCTCTTCTTCAGGAATTATAGGACATATATTGAATTACTCTGGTTCTCACTGATATATTCATATACTTGATCTCTTGAAATTATTGCTTATGCTTACTAATAAAGAGGATTCTGATCTTTACTCTGAAGAAACAAGCTGATTTTTTCCAGGAAAGAATGAACTGTTACTGATGATTAATGTTGTGTTGTATGTGCGGTAGAAAGGGTTTATCAAAATGCTAGTGTACAAAGGAACTATGGTAAACCTCTGTGAAAATGAAAGCTACTCTGAAATTGCCTGAGGTCACAGAGATGATTGCCAGAATTAAAGGCATTGTTACCATCCCAATTCCAGATTTAATATTAAATTTTGATGATACTTAATATATTCCTTATTTGAATTATTAGAGAACTGAGAAAGCAACATTTCTATCTCTTTATAAGTATATTGAAACAGTATGGATTTTAAAAATACAGTTGATAAATAATAAATAAAGCACATGTAGGATTTAATGGAAAGTATTTTCTCTTCTAGGCTTCAAATTCAAGGACTTGAGAATGCTAATAATAAATGTGTACACATAAAATTTGGCCAGGTGTTTGCAGAAGATTGCCAAAATAATGTTTACTGTATCTGCAAGAAGATAATATATTCAAATTAGATAAAATACATAAGAAAGAAAAAAAAAAGAAGAGAAACACCTGAAATTCCCCAGTGTGATGACTTCAACCATGAAGTCATTAAATATTGAAATCCATATATTATTATTCACCTTTAATTCATAATATAAAACCGGATAAATACAATTAAAAATTATTTGTAACATGGAATAATAAAAAGAAAATAAGGAATGTGAAGGAAATTTTGGGACAGAGGTATTCAGTAAATCACATTTTTAGGGTAGCTCAATTTTTAACTGTTTAAGGAACCTCCACACTGTTTTCCAGAGTGGCTGTACCAACTTCCATTCCCACCAACAATGTAAGAGGGATTCCCCTCTCTCCACATCCTCTCCAACATTTGTTGTTTCCTGCCTTGTCAATTTTTTTAAGAACATTATTCTAGCATTTTATTTTATTTTATTTATTTATTTATTTATTTTATTATATAATGTTAGTCACCATACAGTACATCCCTGTTTCTGATGTAAAGTTCGATGATTCATTAGTTGCGTATAACACCCAGTGCACCATGCAATACGTGCCCTCCTTACTACCCATCACCAGTCTATCCCATTCCCCCATCCCCCTCCCCTCTGAAGCCCTCAGTTTGTTTCTCAGAGTCCATAGTCTCTCATGTTTCATTCCCCTTTCTGATAACCCCCCTTTCTTTATCCCTTTCTTCCCCTACCGTTCATCCTAGTTCTTATAGATGAGAGAAATCATATGATAGTTGTCTTTCTCTGCTTGACTTATTTCCCTTAGCATTATCTCCTCCAGTGCCATCCATGTTGCAGCAAATGTTGAGAATTCGTTCTTTCTGATAGCTGAGTAATATTCCATTGTATATATGGACCACAGCTTCTTAATCCAGTCATCTGTTGAAGGGCATCTCGGCTCCTTCCACGATTTAGCTATTGTGGACAATGCTGCTATGAACATTGGGGTGCATATGGCCCTTCTCTTCACTACGTCTGTATCTTTGGGGTAAATACCCAGGAGTGCAATGGCTGGGCCATAGGGTAGTTCAATTTTTAACTTTTTAAGGGACCTCCACTCTGTTTTCCAGAGTGGCTATACCAACTTGCATTCCCACCAACAATGTAGGAGGGATCCCCTTTCTCCATATCCTCTCCAGCAATTGTTGTTTCTTGCCTTGTCAATTTTTGCCATTCGAACTGGCGTAAGGTGGTATCTTAGTATGGTTTCGATTTGAATTTCCCGGATGGCTAATGATTTTGAACACTTTTTCATGTGTCTGTTAGCCATTTGTATGTCATCATTGGAAAAGTGTCTGTTCATATTTTCTGCCCATTTTATGATTTGTTAATTTGTTTCTCACGTATTGAGTTTGAGAAGTTTTTTGTAGATCTTGGATACCAGTCTTTTATCTGTAGCATCATTTGCAAATATCTTCTCCTATTCTGTGGGCTGGCGCTTAGTTTTTTGACTGTTTCCTTGGCTGTGCAGAAGCTTTTATCTTGATGAAGTCCCACAAGTTCATTTTATCTTTTGTTTCTCTTGCCTTTGGCGATGTGTCATGAAACAGGTTGCTTTGGCTGATGTCGTAGAGGTTGCTGCCTATGCTCTCCTCTGGGATTTTGATGGATTCCTGTCTCACATTGAGGTCTTTCATCCATTTGGAGTTTATCTTTGTGTATGGTGTGAGAGAGTGGTAAAGTTTCATTCTTTTGCATGTAGCTGTCCCATTTTCCCAGCACCATTTATTAAAGAGATTGTCTTTTTTTCACTGGATTTTTTTTTTCCTGCTTTGTCAAAGATTAGTTGCCCAAAGAGCCGAGGGTCCATTTCTAGGTTCTCTATTCTGTTCCATTATTCTATCTGTCTGTTTTTGTGCCAGTACCATGCTGTCTCAATTGCACTACTGGGTATTTACCCCAAAGATACAGATGTATTGAAGAGAAGGGCTATATGCACCCCAGTGTTCATAGGAGCATTGTCCACAATAGCTAAATTGTGGAAGGAGCTGAGATGCCCTTCAACAGATGCCTGGATTAAGAAGATGTGGTCCATATATACAATGGAATATTACTCAGCTATCAAAAAGAACTATTATTTCTCAACATTTCCTGCAACATGGACGGGACTGGAGGAGATAATGGTAAGCGAAATAAGTCAAGCAGAGAAAGACAATTATCACATCGTTTCACTCATTTATGGAACATAGTAGGAAGATCGGTAGGAGAAGAAAGGGAAGAAAAAAGGGGGCATAAGCAGAAGGGGGAATGAACCATGAGAGAACATGGACTCTGAGAAACAAACTGAGGTCTTCAGAGGGGAGGGGGGTGGGGGAATGGGATAGGCCGGTGATGGGTATTAAGGAGGGCACTTATTGCATGACACTCTGGGTGTTATACGCAAGTAATGAATCATGGAACTTTACATAAAAAACTAGGGATGTACTGTATGGTGACTAACATAATAAAAAATATTATTAATTAAAAAATCACATTTTTAAGACATTCAGATCTTCCCGTACTTTCAAAATAGTGTCACTTCAGTGTTATACTCATGTGTAGGTGTATATGACATGCCAGTCTCCCTTTGCCTCCTTACAGTCATATTTTAGAGGAATGAATGGTCAGGATAAGAAAATAAAATTGCCTGGGGTGCCTGGTTGGCTCAGTCTGCCTTCAGCTCAGGGCATGATCCCGGCGTTCTGGGATCGAGCCCCACATCAGGCTCTTCCGCTATGAGCCTGCTTCTTCCTCTCCCACTCCCCCTGCTTGTGTTTCCTCTCTCGCTGGCTGTCTCTATCTCTGTCAAATAAATAAATAAAATCTTTAAAAAAAAGAAAAAAAAAAGAAAAGAAAATTGCCTGATAGAATGAATCCCAAGGAAAAATACAGTTTTGGTAAGACAGAAAATAATGATTTAAAAGTGGTTATAGAAAAAAAAATTAAAGCGGTATGGCGAGCCAGGAGACACTAACTTTGTTAGCCCCACAAGGTGCAGAGTGTGAAAATGGGTGGTCTCCACTGGAGTGGAATAGATGGACAGTATTTTCTTCATTCAAAAACAAGGATATTTTTCCTGCCTTTGGTCAGGGACTGAACCTGAAGTGCTGGAGATAGCCAGCTGTATAAATCAAAGAATTACATCTGGTTTCACAGAGCTTGCAAACTAGAGGAGAAGACAAACATTAATAAAATAACCACATTGATAAAACTATAATACAAATGAATTCTTAGGGATTATCAGATTTTAACAAAGAACCCGATCTAGGCTAAAAAGTTAGTGAAGACTTTCTGATATTACTATATACCTATCTATATGGATAGATCTGAGAAATGAATAATTTGTTAACAAAGGAGGGAAGGGATCCAGGAGGGAAGAGTATTCCAGAGTGAAAAACAAACAGCATGCAGGAAGGCTTTGTGTTGGAATGAAGATTAGGGTGACTGGATCCAGGAGTTGGAAAGGGAAAATGGTCTGATGCCATTCAGGAGGTGAAAGAAAGAAACAAGAAAACACAAAGCTTTCAAAATTGTGAGAAAGACTGACTTCTTCAAGGTACTCTCAACTCTTTAGCTCATACAAACTGTCAGAAGATGTAATAAAACAGAGAACCCAAATCTGTATACATTTATAAACAGAGTTGCTGAAACCACCAGATGACATGGGTCACAGACAAAAATTATTAGATACCTAAGGAGCACAAGTCTTCTAAAAGTAGTACAGCAAAATAAATTTCGATTTCATGTGGTAGAATTAATAGCACAAATTTAACAAAAAATTAAAATAAGTATTTTAAGAAGTCTTCATGAGATAAAGGAGAATATTGGTAATATAAAGCAGAGGCTCAATAGAGAACATTTTTGCTTCCAGATAAACAAACTGTAGTCAGTAATGAAAAGTCAAAACGAGAAAAGAAGATTTTTTAAAAATAGGTTTTGAAAATGCAATTTTTTAGGTAGCAAAGATCTATGGAATGATTACTAAATGAGCCCAAATTCCAGAGCATAGAGCACAAGTCAGCAATCTGGCACTGTTGTTGTTTTTGTCTTTTTTGTGGATCAAAGCTTGGCAAAGGCAGAGAACCTATGTCTGGGGAAAATAACTGACATAACTTGTAGTGGTTACAATACTGGAGATTTGACAGTCCTCAGATCATCACACTTCCCACAGGCCATTTCATAGATTTTGAGACAAAATAGAGAGAAGACTGTGAAGAAAAGTCAAAAGATTCTGAGTATTGTATGGAAGTGAGAAATCACTATAGTTTACACAGGAAAATAATAGTACCCTGTATGTTAATTGACTGGAACTTTAACAAAAACTTAAAAATGAATCTAAGAAAAAAATAAACCGCTCAAAGTTTTAGTTTTCAGGAAACCAGGTCTAGACAGAGAAGGAGCTATAAACAAACAAAAACAGCATATGAGAGTCACGGACGGAGTAGTGAACTGGCAGTGAAGATCTACAGCTTGGTCGTACCCAGCGATAATAGCTGTGTCTGAAAATAGCTAGAAGATGAGAAAGTAAGTGTGTCCCTTTGCAGAAGGCCATAGCTTCAGAACAGAAAAACTAGTGGGGATTTTACTGTTCACAAAGGAAGAAAATGACAGAACTAGAGAATGATGGGATTTTAAAAACATGGTTGGTATCAAAGAAGACATCCCGATGGCCAATGGAAATGAAAAAAATGCTCAACAGCATTCATTAGCAGGGGAATGCAAATGAAAACCACAATGAGATATGACCTCACACCTGTCAGAATGGCTCAAATTAACAATACAAGAAACAACAAGTGTTGGCGAAGATGTGGAAATTAAAAAAGATAAAAAAAGAGATGGACCAAAATACAGGCTCTTGACTATAGAGAACAAACTGATGGTTACCAGAGGGGAGGTGGGGTGGGGGATGGGAGAAATAGGTGAAGGGGATTAAGAGTACACTCATCACAATGAGCACTGAGTAGTGAATAGAATTGTTGAATTGCTATGTTGTGCACCTGAAACTAATATAACACTGTATGTTAACTATACTGGAATAAAACAAAACAAAACAAAACATGCCTGGTATCACCTTCAAGACATTTGCCAAACTCTGATGCTGTGTGTAGTAAGATGCTGAATAATTAAAAATGAAAATTAAGTCAAAGGAAGAACTGAATTTCTTGTAGATTTCAAGTTTGGGATAACTCACAGTTACCAAAACTATTAATGCTTCTATTTCTCTTACTAAAGGGATCACATCCCCACCCCATCCATTTAAAAAAAAAGCAAATGGGGAGCCCTTTCTGATGGAAAATAACTCATCTGGACCTCTGTGGTTCTCTTATACACAATATCTGACTTAACAATAGAAAAAAATTACAAGACTATAGAAAAGGCAAGAAAATACTGTCAATAATGAAATGCAACAGACACCGTGCACACACACACACACACGTGGTGCAAATACATAAACAATGCACATATGCAGTTACCAGACCAGGACTTTCTTTTTTCAGACTAGGACTTTAAAATAACGATAATAAATGTGTTCAACAATGAGAGAAAAGTGTAGACAAAATCGATGCAATTAAGATATGTTAAGAATTTCGGGGGAGTTAAGATGGCGGAGGAGTAGGGGACCCCTTTTCCAGCTGGTCCCCTGAGTCGAACTGGATAGGTAAAAGACCAGCCTGAACATCCATGGAATCAGCCTGAGATGCAGGAAGATACATCTGGATCTCTACAAATGAACATCTCCAGCGATGAGTATGGAGGTACGAAGCGGGGAGCCGTGAAACCGCGCACAGATATCGGAAGATAAACGGAAGGGGGAGGTAGACATCGCATTCGGGTGCCGGGAAGCGGTAGCCACCTGCACGGGGAAGTGGCCGGACCGCGGACCCGCAACCTCGAGACAGCAGACTGAGACTGTGAGCCGGGAGTGCGCGCCACCAGGCATCTCACGGAACTCAGGAATTCCAGTGTGTTCACTGGATCCTGACTGAGACCGGGAGATCTGGGAGTGCGCACGGGGCGGCTGGTGGTGTTAGAAACGCAAAGGACAGAGACACGCCAGCCCTGGAAGTGAGGGCTGGGACGCCGGGTGTGGGGTGCACATCCTGGGATGCTGCAGGGTTGAGCAGCACCAACAGAAGCAGAGTTAAAGTGGCCAGAACATCAGTGGAGAATGGTCCACGATCCCTCTGTTCTGAGACAGAGGCTGAGATTCCGCTGCTGCTGCTCTGACTCTCAGAAGAGGCACAGCAGACCTCCAGGGAAAGCCACCAGAGAACAAAAGCCCGGAAATACCAGCTCACAGGGTGCCCATCCCCATTCGCCCTCGCAGGGGACACGGAGACTCTACCCAAACAGGGTTTCCTGAGTATCGGCGTGGCAAGCCCCTCCCCCACAAGGCAGGCTGAAAAATCAAGAAGCCCACAACCCGGGGTGCCTGGGTGGCTCAGTCATTGAGCGCCTGTCTTTGCCCTAGGGCGTGATCACAGCGTTCCAGAAAGGAGTCCTTCATCGGGCTCCTCCACTGCGAGCCTGCTTCTTCCTCTCCCACTCCCCTGCTTGTGTTCCCTTTCTTGCTGACTGTCTCTCTCTCTCAAATAAATAAATAAAATCTTTAAGGAAGAAGCCCACATCCCTAAGATCTCTATAAAACAAGGGCACATGGCCTGGGTCCCAGTCAATAATTTGGGCTCTGGACAACCCCGCAATCTCTTCTCATCAGAATGACAAGAAGGAGAAGTCCCCCCCCCAGCAAAGAAACGACAATGAGTCTGTGGCCTCTGCCACAGAATTAATACATATGGATGTATCCCAATTATCAGAAATGGAATTCAGAGCAACAATGGTCAAGATGATGAGTAGACTTGAAAAAAGTATTAACGAAAATGTTACTGAGAATATAGAATCTCTAAGGGCAGAAATGAGAGTGAATAACAGTCAAAAAAACTAAGAGACAGCCCACGGAATGGGAGAATATATTTCCAAATGACACTACAGATAAAGGACTGGTATCCAAGATCTACAAAGAACATCTCAAGCTCAATACACGAGAAACTAATAAACAAAGCAAAAAATGGGCAGAAGATATGAACAGACACTTTTCCAATGATGACATACAAATGGCTAACAGACACATGAAAAAACGTTCAAAATCATTAGCCATCCGGGAAATTCAAATCAAAACCACACTGAGATACCCCCTTATGCCA
>NC_048233.1:10083264-10102021 GCF_002007445.2 Ailuropoda melanoleuca
TTGTTGGTGGGAAAGTAAGTTGGTACAGCCACTCTGGAAAACAGTGTGGATGTCCCTTAAAAAGTTAAAAATTGAGCTAACCTATGATCAAGCCATTGCACTACTGGGTGTTTACCCCAAAGATACAGACGTAGTGAAGAGAAGGGCCATATGCACCCCAATGTTCATAGCAGCATTGTCCACAACAGCTAAATCATGGAAGGAGCCGAGATGCCCTTCAACGGATGACTGGATTAAGAAGATGTGGTCCAGGGGCGCCTGGGTGGCACATCAGTTAATCGTCTGCCTTCGGCTCAGGGCGTGATCCCGGCGTTATGGGATCGAGCCCCACATCAGGCTCCTCCGCTATGAGCCTGCTTCTTCCTCTCCCACTCCCCCTGCTTGTGTTCCCTCTCTCGATGGCTGTCTCTATCTCTGTCAAATAAATAAAAATTAAAAAATCTTTAAAAAAAAAAAAAGAAGATGTGGTCCATATATACAATGGAATATTACTCAGCTATCAGAAAGAATGAATTCTCAACATTTGCTGCAACATGGACCGCACTGGAGGAGATAATGCTAAGTGAAATAAATCAAGCAGAGAAAGACAACTATCATATGATTTCTCTCATCTATGGAGCATAAGAACTAGGAAGATCGGTAGGGGAAGAAAGGGATAAAGAAAGGGGGGGTAATCAGAAGGGGGAATGAAACATGAGAGACTATGGACTGTGAGAAACAAACTGGGAGCCTCAGAGGGGAGGGTGGGGAAATGGGATAGACCGGTGATGGGTAGTAAGTATGGCACGTATTGCATGGTGCACTGGGTGTTATATGCAACTAATGTATCATTGAGCTTTACATCGGAGTCCAGGGATGTACTGTATGGTGAGTAACATAATATAATAAAAAATCAATAAAAAAAAAGATATGTTAAGAATTTCAGCAGAAAATCTGAATCTCTAAAAACAACCAAATGGACATTCTAAAACTGAAAAGTAACATCTGACATGGAGAACTCACTGGAGAGGTTAAATAGCAGAGTGAAACAAAAGATGTAACATTGGTGAAGTCAAAGTCTGGTCAATGTAAACACACATGAATTGAAACAAGAGACAGACTGAAGTAGAAAAATAAAAACAGATAAATGGATGAACAAAATGTGTTACATACTCAACAGTACAAATTTATGTGGAACTTGGCTTGCAGGATGTGAGGAGGGAAAGAACAGGACCCAAACGCCCCCCCCCAAAAAAAAACAAAAACAAAATGAAACCTGGCAATCTCAGGGCAGGATAAACAGAAACAAAACCATAGCATGTCACAGTCCAAATGCTGAAAGTGAAAATGAAGAAAAAGTTAATAGTAGCAAGGAAAAGAGAACAGTAAGCCAGAGCAATTTACTTCTTCTCCTTTTTTTTTTTTTTTAAGATTTATTTATTTATTGGAGAGAGAGAGGAGGGGGATAGCAAGGGGGAGAGGCACACGGAGAGGGAGGCAGAGAGTCCCAAGCAGAGTCCACGCTAAGCACAGAGCCTGACATGGGGCTTGATCTCATGCCCCTGAGATCACAACTTGAGCTGAAACCAAGAGTCAGTCGCTTAACTGACTGAGCCACCCAGGCACCCCCAAGCAATTAACTTCATAACAGAAATAGTGGAAGGCAGAATTTTGTCACTTTGAAAGTGACAGGAATAGCTGCTAATACAATGTTACATATCCAGTAAAAGACCTTTCAAAGATTTAAGTAAAATGAAAGTATTTAAGAAAAATCAAGCTTTTGTAATTTGTCAACAGCAGCAGCCTTGATAGTAATAGAGGTAAGAAATGGCAACTTTGATTATATATTTATATACCTACACTTTAAAAATCCATATATATGTCCACTTTAAATAAATATACATATACCAATCAGATTACGGACATATTCGAGGTTGTGTAAGAGAAAAAGAAACTTCAAGGACAACTCCAAGTTTGTGTGTGTTTGTTTTTGCTTTTTATTTTGACATAATTTTATACTTACAAAAAGCCTGCAAAAGTTGTACAAAAGATTACTCTACACCCTTCATGCAGACTACTTAAATGTTAAAGTGCTATTATATTTACTATATTCTTTCCTCTCTCTATCTTCCTGGGTCCCCTCCACCTCCTTCCTCTCAATGTCTGTCTTTGTGTCCAACAAATCTGGAAGGTTATCTGTCAACTTCCTTTCAAAAGTGGGTTGAAGTTGCTTTCTTGCGGGAACTATTGGTATTGTTAATAGGCAGGCCATTATTCACCTTGAACTAATTTAAATAAATTTTTAAAAATCTGAAAATGTCTTTATTAATTTTTTTTAAAGATTTTTTGTTTATTTATTTGACAGAGATAGCCAGCGGGAGAGGGAACACAAGCAGGGGGAGTGGGAGAGGAAGAAGCAGGCTCCCAGCGGAGGAGCCCGATGTGGGACTCGATCCCAGAATGCCAGGATCACGCCCTGAGCCGAAGGCAGACGCCTAACGACTGCGCTACCCAGGCGTCCCGAAAATGTCTTTATTTTGCCTTCATGTTTAAAAATGCTTTCATGGGCATAGGCTTTTAAAATTTACATTTTTCTTTCAACGTGTTATTTTTTAATTTAAAATTTTTTTAATTTAAATTCAATTAACCAAGGTTGAATGCATCCTTTTGGACTTGGCTGTTAGGAAGGCTTTGGGCTGTAAACTAACATGAGGGCTCATTTGTCGTTATAAACATTCAATAGAGATTTTTATTTTCTCCATCTTACCAGAGGTCAAGACTAATACAGGGAGGCAAAACTTTACCTCCACCAATCTTAAGTTTTCAGGTGGGTCTGTCTCTTGAACAAAAAGATTAGCAAGAGAAAAAGTTTATTTTTTTTTTTTAAGATTTATTTATTTGAGAGAGCGGGGTGACAGCGGGAGAGGGAGAGAAATCCTTAAGCAGGCTGAGCAGTAAGCACAGAGCCCCACATAGGGCTCATCTCACGACCCTGAGATCTCCACCTGAGCGGAAGCCAAGAGTCAGAGCTTAACCCACTGAGCCACCCAGGTGCCCCAAGAAAAACAAGTTTATTAACTCAGCACATATCACACTGGTTAAACCTAAAACAAAGCATAACTCAAGGCTACAGCTTAGAAATGCAGCTTACATAGCATTGTCACCAAGAACAGAACATTTGTAGAGAAACGATAGAATAAAGACAAACAATGTAAAGCTTTCAAGGGAGGTGAATCATGGGAAGGTAAACGTATGGAAGGAAGGCGATAGAGTCGAGTTTGTTTGCAGATTCCTCTGGTGCCTGTCTCCGAGCTAAGAGTCTATCTTCAGTAAAAGAATTTCTATCCTGCCTTTAAGGAGAAAAGGGAGGTTAGAGGGATATAACTTTTCCTGTGTCTTGTTCTCTTTCCTCCCTCTCCTCCCTTGTCTTCGTGTACTTTCTCCTTCTTCTCTTCTTTGTTTTCTTTCTTTTTTTAAAAATTTTTTTAGTGATAAAAGGAAATCACCATAGTTCCCTCCCTACCCCCAGGTTTATTGAGATACAATTGACATATAACATTGTGTAAGTTTAGTGTACGACTTGATTTGATACACGTATACATTGCAAAATGATTAGCACAATAAGGTTAGTTAACAAATCCAGCGCATCCTGTAATTACCATACTATTGTTGTGGTAGGGGTGAGAACATTTCAAATTACTGTCCTATCAACTTTCAAGTATACAGTCCAGTATTGTTAACTTTAGTCACTGTGCTCTACAGTAGATCCCCAGAATTTACTCATTTTATAATTGGAAGTTTGTACCATGTGACCAACGTCTCCCAATTTCCTCAATTTCTTAGCTTCTGGCAACAACTATTCAGCTCTGAGTTTATACGAATTCAGCTTTTTTACATTCTACATATACGTGAAATCATATGGTATTTTCTTTCTGTGTCTGCCTTATTTCACTAAGCGTAATGTCCTCTAAGTTCATTTCATATTGTCACAAATGTCAGGATCTCCTTCCCTTTTGTGGCTGAATAATTATTCCATTATGTGACATATGTCACAATTTCTTTATCCATTCATCTGTTGGTGGACATTCAGGTTGTTTGCATGTCTGAGCTTTGCAAACAAGAATGCAATGAACATGAGGTGCAGATATCTTCGAGACAGTGATTTCAAGCTGCTTCTTAATTGTCTTGAGCTAAGATAATTTCATCAGAGGCATATTTTGGGGTGACGTATTCTGTTTTGCTTCACCAGAAAGGGTCCATTTTACTATTTCCTGAAAAGTAGGTTTTATTTGTTATTTTTTATATGAGATTGTAGCCGTGGAGTGTTCCAGTTTTGGAAAGATAACTTGTTTCTGACCCTTTAGGTAAGGTGGCCCCGAAGCTTTATCTTGTGTTTTCAGGGCTCCATGACAATAATCAAAACAGAAACTAAGGTTCCCCAAGTTTATTATAGGCTCTCAGAATGAATGTCCATTTCTGTGGTTGCTTTTCTCTTGGGAATCCCATTTTCACTGAATTGTGAGATTCTACAGAGTTTTTACCATCTTGTTGGTTTAGCAGTGTTTTCCCTAAGCTGTAATACATTATACAACAATGTTATAAAATGTTTTTTTTTAATTATTGTCAGTGTGACCTAATAGCAGGCTATTTTCCCTTCCTTAATTCCAGAAACAGAAACACAGTCCAATTTATATTACTTTATTTTTTCAAAGCAAACACTTGCTATGACTTAAACATTTCATAATAAAATCTTAAAACAAATGTAACTAAATGTTAAATTTTGTTAATTTTGAGTGGCGCATATTACAACTTTACACAAAAATTTAAAAACTAATTTAGACTAACATATTCCTCAGTCCTTGATTGACTATGTAGAAAATAAATAATTTTCTCCCTGGCATTTTATACTAATTTTCCTCCAAAATGCTGTTCAACCCACTTCCTCATGCCCCTCACAAAACACACAAATGGCAACTACACTTAAATAAAAGCCACAGTTATAAGGAGGTGCACAAAGCTCCACGCGATTTAGCCTCTGCTTCTCTCTCCTCCACTTCTTCAGCTCCTCGTCTTCTCCATTATTCTGCTCTGATCAAATTGGCTTTTTTTTTTGTAATTGTTTTGTTTTGCAATTTTTAAAAATTTGTGTATAGTGCACAGACAATATTACATTAGTTTCAGGTATAGAAGCAACCTGAGTGTCCACCAATAGATGAATGGATAAGGAAGAGGCGGTAAGTATATACAATGGAATATTGCACAGCCCTCAAACAAAGGAGGAGATTGTGCCATTGAGACGACATGGATGGACCTGGTGGGTATTAGGCTAAGTGAAATAAGTCAGACTGAGAAAGACAAATACCGTACAGTTTCACTCATACATGACACCTAAAACAAACAAAAAAACAAACGAAAAGCAGGATCAGTCGTATAAGCACAAAGTTGCTTTCTTTAGAGTCATAGACTCTTCCAACTTCCACACATTTGCAAGGAGTATTCCATTTGCTGAGAGTTCTGTTATCCTTATGATTTGCCCAGACAACTTCTGGTCACTCTGCAAGTTTCCACTCAGATGTCGTTCTCCCCTTGAAGCCTGGAAAGTCCTCTTCAAACTCAATTCTTTATTTTTCTGTGTTATGTAGTAGCTAGTGCCATATTCTTACTGTGAGGAGTAATTCCATTTCTGCCAAACATCTCGTGTACTGCTTAAAATAGTGGTGGCATTTTGAAACTCTGAGAGTATATTTGTTGATATTTCAACTTTTATTTTGAAAACTTTTAAATATAGCAAATGTAATGAACCCTTATATACCCTTCACCCAGCTTTAGATTTATTTAATTTTCAAAATTTTTGAGTTTGAAAAGTTCTAAAAGCCTTCTTAGTGTAATATTTGTGCACATTTAATAAAATTGTAGTTTGAAGTTTCATTTAACCCTGGGTTTCATCAACAGTTTATTAAATATAAAAACGAATCTGTTCGTTACTAGAAATTTTACAAAAATTAAACAAAACATTTTTTTTTAAGATTTTATTTATTTATTCGACAGAGATAGAGACAGCCAGCAAGAGAGGGAACACAAGCAGGGGGAATGGGAGAGGAAGAAGCAGGCTCATAGCAGAGGAGCCTGATGTGGGGCTCGATCCCATAACGCCGGGATCACGCCCTGAGCTGAAGGCAGACGCTTAACCGCTGTGCCACCGAGGTGTCCCATAAACAAAACATTCTTATAGAAGATAAATTCTTAAATTATTGACCTTTATTCCCCTACAAAGTTATTTTTTGTGTCGGATCGTTGACAGAAAAATAATTCAGTAACTATTGGTGGAATTTTCTTCTGGAAGTTTTCTTCTTGGAGAACATTCAAAGAATGGCTTTTTTTAAATTGTTATTTATTTGACATAGAGCGAGAGAGAGAGAGCACAAGCAGGGGGAGGGGCAGAGGGAGAAGCTTGCTTCCTGCAGGGAGCCTGACTTGAGGGTCATCCCAGGACCCTGCAATCATGACCTGAACTGAAGGCAGATGCTTAACTGACTGAGCCACACTTGCGCCCCAAGAATGGCTTCTGTGTTTTTGAATTCTTTATATTTTTTATAAATCATAAGCTTTTACACAATCCTCTGCATGCAGATGTATGTGTTTGGAGATAAACAGTTTTCAGTGTAACCTTTAAAACTTGATCCATAAACTGCACAGGTTCCATTCTGCATTTCAACCATTGTTAATCTAGATTAGAAAGAAAGACAAATTATATTTGTGACTTTATTCATAGATAAATATAAAAATGCAATAAAATATATTTAAGTATAGGTATTGAAATAATATCATTTCAGAAGGTTTTAGGACCATACCTGGTCTTTCTTAGTTAAAGGTGTGCAAAAAATAGCCAACGCAGTTATAAAAGCAAAAGTTTCATTCTATTATAAATTATATTGCCACTATTTTGTTTCCACATTGGAAATTGGTCAATTTAGGAAGTCTGGAATCTCTTGATATACGTATCTGAGTGAAATGAAACTTTTAAAAAATTTTTTTCAGCCAATAGATTAGAAATGAATTTAGAATTCGATTTAGAAGTCAGCAGATGTCATGTTTTACGCAAAAATAAACAATCTTCTTTGGATATATGCAACTTTACTTGGTAAGGAAATAAAAATTTTAAAATTGTCTTACATATTAAATATGTGTGTATATATATATAAATATATACACACATATGTAAATATAAATATATGTGTATGTGTGTGTGTGTGTGTAGGCATTTCATGTAGAGGTAGTTACATCTGTTTATCTATTTTGCCTTGGAATCTGGTGGTCTGTTTTCTGCCAAGAACAGGTGGGAAATAGAAGGCCAAGGAAAGAGCGAAGATGCATCAGAGTGAATCTGAACGATAAAATAAAGACAGACCATGACAGATAGTTTGTACTCAAAAGGACAAGAGAAGAAACTCAGTCCATATAGAAACCACTAGCTACTATAGGAGAAAAAAAAATTAGAAATTTTTAGTAATTGCTCTTAGTTGGCCTCAATCTATGCACATTAAAGTCTCATTTTTAAATATCACTTTGTTTTTGTATTCCTTCAGTTTCTGTGTGTGTTTTCCCATATCATTTGTATCCCATGTCTGCCAGAGTACTGGTTATTCTGGATTGTACTCATTTGCTTATAATGATATCTCTAACTGAAGTGTAAAGCCCTTGAAGGAGTTGTGTCTTATTCATCTCTGTCATTATCTCTGCATAGTTCGGGAAATTCAGAAACACTCAGCAAATATTTATCACATGTATAAACTGAAACTTACTTTGCTAATTGTTTTGCTTTTGCTTCTAAAACAAACATTTACACTCGCAGTGTGGAAAATATTGAGAAGGTGATACAAATTTTATTAGTATTTCTAGAGAATAAACTGCTTTTTGTCAAAAATAAAATCTCAAGCCATACAGAAATGAGGTCACCCCAGATCAATTCTAAGGTGTACTGGGGCCTCCAAATTCCAAATATATAGTGGGGTAGGAGGGTATGTAGTATCTGTTACAATAAATATAAGGGGAGATATGAAAGAAGGAGATGACAGTAAAAGGTTATGCATTGATTACTACCAACTAACCATTAGAGAAGCAAAGTAAACTTCAAAATCAGTAAGAGGAGATTTTTAAAAAAGATTTATTTATGTTAGGGGGCAGGGAGGAGGGGCAGAGAGAGAGAATCTTCAAGCAGACTCCCCTCTGAGTGTGGAGCTCAGGGCAGGGCTTGATCACATGACCCATGAGATCATGACCTGAGCTGAAACCAAGAGTGGGATGCCCAACTGACTGAGTCACCCAGGTGCCTTGAGAAGAGATTTTTAAAAAGTCATTTAATGATAATTCTGCCTGTAGAGTAAGAAAGACATTTATATGAATCCCTATCAGAACTATTACTCATTTTACAGCTTAGGTGAATTATTATGCACTCTAAGCCCTGTTCCTTACCAGCAAAATTAGGTTAAAAATGACCCCTGTTATAGAGGTTTTTAAGAGTCCTCAGTGAAAAGATACATATAAAGTGCTTAAAACTGTTTGACAGAAAGAAAGCAGCTAATTCACCCGACACTAGCATTCATGTTGTTGTGATGTTTTTATTGTGTACTACAGAATTAGAGGTTCAAATACATAAAATAAAGAATTTGAAATAATTAAAAACTTTTATAGTTATATGTAAGAAAAAGCACCAGTTAACTTTATCCCAATTTCAATTTGCTTAATGTATTTGTAATTGTAGTGTGTCTGAGGGAGAGGAAAGAGAAATGAAGGGGGGGGGCATTTGAAGAAATAATGGTAGTAAATTTTCTAATTTTGTTTGAAAATTATAAACTCATAGATCCAAGAGTCTCAACAAAACACAAGCATAAGAAATTTAAAAAAAAAAACCCTAATCCAAGGCATATTACAACCAAATTTCTCAAATCCAGTTACAAACAAAAACTATTAAAGTAGCCAGAAGGAGGGAAAAAGATATATTATAGGGTGGCTAAATGGATTAAAAATGTGATACATCAACATGCTGTCTGCAAGAGACTTACTTTACTTTGAGGACACACAGGCCAAAAATGAATGGATGGAATATTCATTTTGCATATTCTATGCAAAAGATAACCAAAAAAGAGGAGGTGTGGCTATAATTATATCAGTCAAAATAGATTTTAAGTCAAAATTAGTCACACAAGACACGAATGTCACTATATTGTAAAGGGGCCAATTAATCAAGAGGATAAAACAATTTAGGCCCTCAGGGAGTTTTGTTGAATCTATTAGAATCTGGCATTGTGTGAAGTAACATGAATGAACATAGGGACAGCTTAGAAACAAATCCACAAATAGACACCTATTGCTACAGACTTACTGGTTGGGCAAGAGAATGGTGCCATCTTCCCACTGCCAAGATCCATTTTCTGGAATTTGTATTAGTCCCAGCCAATGATATGACTTCACCAATTTAAAGAAATCCTGTTCAAGACCACAAATAAAATCAGTGCCTGGAAGTTTAATTAATACAAGGCCATAATCCTTTAATAATTTTTCCCCCACACTTGAGGAATGTATTCTGTCCTCTAGCCTAATTCTGACTTAAACACTGTACATAATACCTACAATTTCTGTGCTTCCTTGTTTTTCTTTTTTTAAATTTTAAATTCTTTAGATTTTATCTATTTGAGAGAGAGAGCGCAATCGCGTGAGAAAGAGAGACAGCACAAGTTGCGGGGAGGGGCAGAGGGAGAGGGAGAAGCAGGCTCTCCACTGAGTGGTGGGCCTGACACAGGGCTCCATCCCAGGACCCTGGGATCATGAGCTGAGTGGAAGGCAGATATTTAACCAACTAAGCCACCCCGGTGCCCTGCGCTTTCTTATTTTTGATGCAGAAAGATTTAGGGTGGATATATCTGGGTCTAAGTGCCTCTATTATGTCTCAGGTTCGTATTTGGTGAGTTGCCTCACATGTTAGGACTGAATATAGGAAGGGAAATTAAAACAAATACTCAACCTGATCCTCTCTGCTGTATATCTTCAGGAGACTAGAATTTTGAGAAATACAAGAAGCTTGGCTCTGGTACCAGCTTTTGCTCTCGTTAAAAAATTGGTAGCAGTTATTTCTATAACATACCCAGTTTTTAGGGCATGGGCCACAATAACTTTCTAGAAAGAGAAAATATATTATTAGTTCTGTACAAGTCTGAACATTATAGAAGATTTTGTCTAGACAGGTTAAATACTCATTTATTGTAACTCTAACATTCCAGATAAACCAATTTGATCATCTTCAATGAAGTCTCTTTATACATTTATATACAGACAGAGATGCCAAAACTAAGTATTTTCTGCTTTTTAGGAGCACTTTTTCATTGTTAAAAAATAAAATTGGCATGTTATGGATTATGGACAAGAATTAATCATTTTCTTATACATTCTCTTGTTAACAACATTGGATACATGCCCATACTCAAGTATGTATTCATGTAATTTGTGTTTCAAAATATCAGAAAAATTTCACTTACCTTGCAAAGAAATTGGAGCTTCTTGGTTGAATAATGCTATTAAAATAATCATTAAGAGGATTAAGAGGTACAAACTTCCAGTTATAAAATAAGTAAGTCATGAAGATGAAAAGTACAGCATAAATGATATACTCAATAATATTGTAATAACATTGTATAGTGACGGACGGTGATTACACTCATCATTGTGAGCATTGAGTAATGTATAGAATTGTCAAATCACTATGTTGTACATCTAAAACTATTTTAACATTATATGTAAAGCATAGTTCAATAATTAAAAAGTCAAAATTATTAAAAGGTTATTAGTAACCTAGTCCTAGCAAAAGTAGCTGACACATTTTTACACTAATAGCAAAAACATATGGACACATACAGTATTGCTAGTTTATGTCTCTGTGCTTCTGAATACTAATCAAAGTAATGCATTGCAATCATCAGATCGAGAATGCTTTACTCCTCTACTATCACTTACAATGTAGGATTATGGCACCGCATATCATTGCCATTATAATGAAATGGATCCCCATAGCTATAGCAATGGCACGGGCCACGAAAAATGCAGATGCTGTAAAAAAAAAAAAAAAAAGAGTGAGAAAGAATAGAAAATAAGGGTTAAAAAGTTTTGGTATGCTCATGTTTGATATAAACGTTATGAGAGTTTTTTATGAGAGGAGTGATTTTGGTACTTTTACCTTATTATTTTTCTCAGAACAAGAAAATAGGTACTTTGTAAGTGTTTAAAAAGAGAGAGAGAGAGACTATAGAAATGCATATTCCCTCCTATTTCTCTCTAAAAGTTCTCCAGTTCCCTCCCTGGAATAAATCATGGTTATAATTTTTGATTTTTTTTTGTGTGTGGAGCTACAATAACAGACCGTTNATGCTTAACCGCTATGCCACCCAGGCGCCCCTCCTTCAATCCCTTTTTAAAAACACGTTGAAGAAACTGTGGAAAATATTCCCTGATTTTTTTTTTTTTGGCTTAAGAAAATATCTTAGTGATTATTCTATATCATGTCTTATAAAGTAAAAAAAAAAATTTTTTTTTACCGAGATTTTTTTTTTTAAAGATTTTATTTATTTATTTATTTGACAGAGAGAGAGAGAGACAGCCAGTGAGAGAGGAAACACAAGTAGGGAGAGTGGGAGAGGAAGAAGCAGGCTCATAGCAGAGAAGCCTGATGTGGGGCTCGACCCCAGAGACCTGGGATCACGCCCTGAGCCGAAGGCAGACTCTTAACGACTGAGCCACCCAGGCGCCCCTAAAGTCAAAATTTTAAAAATGGCAGTTTTCATTGTATTTCATTGGTATATGGACAAAATCTATTGACAGACTTTTAATTTTTTCCAATGTGTATTTAAATTGTTTCTTAGTTTTGCTATTAGATATAACAATATGAATAACAGTTTATATACACATGTGCATATTTTTGAATTCCTCTCTAAGAGGATTTCTTTTTTTTTTTTTTTTAAGGTTTTATTTTATTCATTTGACAGAGAGAGGCAGCCAGCGAGAGAGGGAACACAAGCAGGGGGAGTGGAAGAGGAAGAAGCAGTTTCCCAGGGGAGGAGCCTGTTGTGGGGCTCAATACCAGGACTCTGGGATCACGCCCTGAGCCGAAGGCAGACCCTTAACAACTGCGCCACCCAGGCACCCCTCTAGGAGGATTTCTAAGAGAAATCTCTTAGAGAGTAATTGCTGAGTCAAAGGGAATTTGCATTTAAAATTTTTGTAATGATTAAAATTTTCAGTCCAAAGAAGAACTATCAGTTTGTGTAGTACCAAAAATTAATTTAAAACCCTGTTTTCTCACATATTCCCTGCACTAAATATTATTCACATTTTAAAAATGTATGTTTTATAAACAATATTTTCAATTTTAATTTTATTTTTCCTGTTATGAATAAGATTGGGCATCTTTTACTATGGTTAAATAATGTTTTTATTTTATTTCTCTTAGAATTTTCTTGTTTTTATTGAGTAGCTGGTTCCTTTTTTACTTTTTGGGTTAGGGATATTAGTTTATTTCTCACCACATGTTTTGCAAACACAAATCTCAAATATTTCTGTTTTAACATTATGAAATTTGGGGGGTGCTGAAAAGCGTAATGGTTGACTTGATCAAATTTTCCTTTATGGCTGCTTTTTTTTTTTTTTTGGATATGAATAAAATGTCTCCATTATTCTGCGTTTATAAAGTATACTACACTCATGTGTCGTCATGTTATATGGTTTCCTTTTTTATTTGACCTATTTGGGGTGTTTGTGTGTGTTTGTGTGTAGTAAATAAGGGAAGAACTTAAATTTATAATTTTTTTTCCAAATGGGCACTGAACTTTTCTAACATCATTTGCTGAATAAATCAATGTGTTCTCATTGATATGAAATACCACCTTTAGCATGTAATACATTCATATTTGTATTTTCATTTATCCCTATATTCTTTATGATGTCTTTTGTATTGAAACTATATGTAAAATTCCCTTGGTTTTATAATATGCTTGAGTTTTTCACAGTACCCACAATTGTATATTACATTTCTCTTTCAGAATAATTTGGCTATCATTACACTTTATATGTACCTTAAGAACTTTAAAAAAAGAGAACTTTAAGCTTCTCAAGAACCTATACGTTTAAAATATGGTAATTGATCTTTCAATAAAGTCACATTAAATGCATAAATATATGTAGATAATTTATATCTTTAAAATGTCTTTTCCCATTATGCATGTCTTATTTTATGTTCATCAATATAACTTTAAATTAATAGTTTTACTCATTTTTAATTAAAAAGTTTATTTCTGTCTTTTAAAAAAATTTTGGTTTTATGTATATGGCATTTTTGTTTCATCACAATTTTCTTGTTTTTGTAGTTAGTAAGGCAGTTGATTTTTACATCTTATTTTCAGTCAAGTCCTCATATCAGATTTCCTTATTGTTTGTAATATTTTTGGGTGAAGCTTTTGAGGCCTTTTTAATATTTTAAATTACAATTTTTTTTGCAAATAATGTTAATTTTGCCTTTTTATTCTAATTTCATATCATTTGCTTTTTTCTTTTTCTTGGTTATTCATGTTGGCTAGCACCAGCAGAACAATTAATCAAATTGTTGCTTCTTCTAACTCCAAATCCTTATGCTGTCACTATTTCAGGCTACCTCAAATTGCGAAACATTTTACTTTAGGTAGTTAATGAAACAAAGGAGGAAAAAAGCTTTAAAGTTTTTGAAAACTCCTTAAAATAGAACATGAGATGAACATAAGTGAATCAGAGTAATGTGTTTTCTTATGCCTTGTATGCTTGTATCAAATTCTGGGTATCTTAAAATTATACAGATGCGAAACTGCACATTGATGTGGAAAACACATACCCATGTTGTGACGAGCCCACTGATCTTGGATCAACTTCATTGCTTGATTATGGCTGTTTATTTACTCCAGAGATGAATCCAAAATCTTCATTTTGAAGATGACATATCTTCCTTAGAAAAACAAAAGTACAAACATATCTCTCCCATTTATTTATATAAAGGGGAAAAATGAAAATTAAAGTTCATACAAAGCCAGGCAAAATTAATTTTTTACATTTCTCTTGCTTATAAAATAATAAATAATTATTTCAAAAATATAATGGGTGTTTTTAATTTGCGTATATTAAGCTCCTTAATCAAAAATATTTTCCATCACTGATCTTGAATGACAGCACATATAGTTTTCTATTTATAGTTATTTTATTTGGTGCCAATTTTTTTTTGGCAAGGCAAATTTGGGTAAGATACATGAATTTTTTGTATGTTTGTTCCTAGTACATATTAATTCAACTTCTGCCCATATTATCATCATTATCATCATCATCACCATCATCATCATCTACAAGTTATCATCATTATTAGCAAAAATAATCACATGTTTTATTTATATAGTAACATCTTACAGTGTCTAGAAGAGCTCTCAGCGAGAAATGGCTATTTAATAAACATACACAGTACATAGATTAAAAACAAGCTGTTTCATATTTGATAATGGTAGTAGGAAGTAGCAACACATTTTTTCATTTTGTAAATAAGGTTGTGTATCACAGAAGGTAAGTGCCCTGCACAAGAGCAGAAAACTCCCAAGTGTGAATTCAAATGGAAATTCAATCCTCTAATCCCAAATGTAGATTTATTCTTCTAGTTTTTTTTAATGACAAGGCTCAATCTTATAGCAACATCATAACGTCTTATTCTTCAGTAAATATATCCTGCCTACTCACCACTGAGTACAGTGAAAACCATTATATACCTCATAAGTAAGAAGCATTCCCTGACCTCTGTAATTCTATTCACACACTTAAGAAGCAATTGTAATTACCTTATGGTGTAAATTTTTGGAAACTTTCTTGAGTTTGAAAACTCAAGAATTTCTCATTTCTTTTTTTTTTTAAAGATTTTATTTATTTATTTGATAGAGATAGAGACAGCCAGCGAGAGAGGGAACACAAGCAGCAGGAGTGGGAGAGGAAGAAGCAGGCTCATAGCGGAGGAGCCTGATGTGGGGCTTGACCCCATAACGTCGGGATCACGCCCTGAGCCGAAGGCAGACTCTTAACCGCTGTGCCACCCAGGTGCCCCAAGAATTTCTCATTTCTTGAATAACAGTTGTTAGAAACACAAACACACAGAAACACACCTGATAAAAGAAGGAAGCTCTTGATTCTTGTGGATAAAATCTCCTACACAACTGAAAAATTAAGCCATGTCCTGAGTTATCACTTGAGAACTAAAACTAGAGATGTACGGTCAATTCTGATTCCTGAGAAAGATATGACAAATGGTATTGTAGTCTCATCTTGTGAAGAAGCATAGCACAAACCACACTACTTCCACTTTATCACAGCACAGAAAATTCCACTGAGTGGTGAAATAAAAGTGAGGTGTTAACATGATTTTATGACTTAAATGATCAATTCAGTGATAAGAAGTTTCCTAGGGTTTTGAGGAACAAATGGTGAGATTAGATAATCTCTTTCTGAATTAAAAGTGAGAAATTGTTCTAAAATATGGTTGTAAGTGCTGTGTGGGGGAACAAAAAGAAAACTAAGTTAACTTCATAAACATCTTGTGCACATGGTGCTACAAATTTGAATGGAATCAAGTATGCTGCATCATGAAGGTTGGAACTATAGAAGGATATCTTACATATATATACATATAAGTATATGCACACACATAAGTGCATACAAGTATATAGACATATATGTGTACACACATGACCTTCTAATTATAAAAATATAAAGTGCATACAAAATAAAAGTTCTGTAATGAACCATCATTGGCCTAGCTTCAACAATAGTCAGGGTGTGGTTAGTATGACTTCATTTATGATATGTGTGGTGTCTCACACCCATCTCTGCTCCTATTAAATAGGCTCTTTTCTCTACTTTCCTTGTGAACATCACTCATTATATTACTATTTCTCAGAACATTAGCACCAAATCTTATGCCAGAATAGCAATATAATCAACTAATGCCTTAGTGTTCTGGTTTTTAGCTACTCATAATTTTTGTTACATTAAAAAATGATAAAGAAGACTGCCACACCCAAAAGGAACCTGAGGAGAAAGGGGAACCCTCTTGCACTATTAGTGGGAATGCAAACTGGTACAGCCATTCCGGAAAACTGTAGGGAGTTTCCTCAAAAAGTTAAAAATAGAGCTATCCTATGACCCAGCAATTGCACTACTAAGTATTTATCCAAAGGATACAAACATAGTGATTTGAAGGGGCAACTGCACCCAAATGTTTAAAGCAGCAATGCCCACAATAGCTAAACTGTGGAAGGAGCCGAGATGCCCTTCAACAGACGAATGGATAAAGAAGATGTGGTCCATATATACAATGGAATATTACTCAGCCATCACAAAGAACGATTACCCAACATTTGCAGCAACATGGACGGGACTGGAGGAGGAGATTATGCTAATTGAAATAAGTCAAGCAGAGAAAGACAATTATCATATGGTTTCACTTATCTGTGGAGCATAAATCTGTTTTCTGAACTCTCCTTCATGGGAATAATTGCCAGCTCATTAAGGAATATTCTAGTGTAATAAAAGTAATTTCTGCAAAAACAAACAAACAAAAAAACAAAAAGCTTCCCATATGGATAACACAAAAGCCAAATAGTTTTACAGGAGAGAAATAATAAACTTTTGAGAAAAAGATCATTATAATTTATGCAAACTCTTCTAGATGGAATAGATAAAAGAAAATAGTTATTTATTTCACTAAAAGTAGAATTAATTACCTTGGTGCCTAAATTAGATGAGAATATGTTAAGAAAGGAAAAAGGAAAGTCAATCTCATTTATGAAAATTGTTGCAAAATCCTAAAACTGCTAAACCAAATCAAAAGTGTATAAAACTCATATAGGTAATCAAATTGAGTTTATTTCATGAAAATACCAATAGTTTTCCTTTGAAAGAAAAATTATTAAGTGTAATTTGCTATAAACAATAGACTAAAGAAATAGAACAGGACTCCATTAAGGTGGAAAGCACATTTGCTAAAATTCAACACCTTTTCATGATAAAAACGATCTTTAGCATAAATATGAGAGGACTTATGCTTGGAGATATTATTAGTCTTTTAGAAATCCATGAAAGCAAACAATCACTAATATCACTTCTTTTCAATGTCATTGTGAAGATTTTTCAGCACATTTAAGACTGCCAGAAGAAATTAAAGAGATAAGGACTTAAATTTTTTTTTTTTTCTGATGATATGTTCATCTACATTATTGGGGTGGAAGACATTTTTCTGCCCTATGGTCCTTTTAGTTGAACTTAGAATCAAATTGACTTGAGACAGACCAACAGGAGGAAATCAAATTTAATAGGCATATGGGGAATCCACAGACACAAATTCTGAAGACAATGAGGCAACATGAAACTTACATGAGTAAAGGAGAGGGGGGAGGGCCTGAGATACAAAAGGGAGAAAGCTCATTAGCAATAAAGTAAAAGGAGATGTTTGAAAAACAAGGCTGCCTTATTATGTAGTTAAGTTCCTTAGGTAAAGGAGAGTCTCTGCTAATACCTTTCTTCTTGGCACAGCTTCTCTTTTCCAGTGTAAATTTAGGCGTTTGAAGGGGGAGACATAGAGCTCTTCCTGCATCTGCTGGGTTTTTACTTTTACTCCTTTTTTTTTTAATTAAATAAAATCTATGCCCAACATGGTGCTTGAACTCATGATCCTGAGATCAGGAGTCGCAGGGGTTTTGATTATTTTTAATTCAAAATAATCTCTATGCCAAAGTGGCCCATCTTGGGGCTGCCTGGCCTGGGCCTCTACAACATAAAAAATAAAAAATAATTTAATGACCAGTTAATAGAAATAATATTAGTATAACTGAATGTAGCATTAACTTGCAAAAACTATTACATTAAATATTACCTATAAACAGAAAAAAATTAATCTTTAGAAATATATCATTGACAATAACAATAGAGACTCAGTAAGGTGCTTATGGGCAAATCTAACAGAAATACAGACATCTACATGGAACTTACATAACTTATATGACATTTTTTTAAAACCCTAAATTTTGATGAAACTACTGGATCTTAAAAAGATGTCAATTAACCCTAAAATGTTTCAGAGAATTAAGTATTCCAATTAATATCCTCAGTTTTATTGTATAACTTACAAAATGAGATTCTAAATATTTATAAATTGCAAAAGCCATTAGTCCTATCACTATTGCAGAAGAAAAGGTGGGGGACTTGTCCTACTGGATATTAAGACCTTGTTTAAAGCTATGTTAATTAAGACAAAATGAGAGAAGAACATAGACAAAGCAGACAAACTGAAAAAGAGAAAAGATACAGACAGGGAAAAGTTATGTGCACAGATGAGAAAAGTATATGAAATAGCATTGAGGATAAAGTAGAAAATGAGATACCATTAAATAATTAATGCTGAAAAATTGTTTCTAACAATATAAAAATGTAAAATTTGATCTTTACCATATATATATATATATATATATATAAAACAAAGATGTCTATTACCATATGATATATATATATCATATGCAGAAGAATTAGGAACTTAAACACACACCCTCTGCACTGGACTGGGAGCTTGCTTAAGATTCCCTCTCTCTTGGGGGCGCCTGGGTGGCACAGCGGTTAAGCGTCTGCCTTCGGCTCAGGGCGTGATCCCGGCGTTATGGGATCGAGCCCCACATCAGGCTCCTCC
>NC_048233.1:10102101-10233128 GCF_002007445.2 Ailuropoda melanoleuca
AAAAAAAAAAAAAGATTCCCTCTCTCTTTCTCTCTCCCTCTGCCCCTCCCTTCCCTGCTTGCACTCTCATCCTCTCTAAATAAAAAGAGAGAGAGAGAGAAAGAAGTAAATGTATGAGAGTTGATACCAATTAATAATATTGACTCAGGATGCATTTTATTTATATTCATTTATTCAGAATATTGGGGAAAAATATAAAGTAAGATAATTAAAAAAATACATAAAATTTTAAGAAACGTAAAGTTACTAAACTCAAAATTCCTAAAGCTATAGTCAGGAAGGAAGTCAAGCTATATGTGGTCATATGTTTCAGGGTTGGACAATAAACAAGTTTGCTCAACACACTTTTATTAGTGACTACTATTTGCCAGGCACTTTTCTAGGCCTTGGGAATGCTGAAGTAAACAATCCCAACAAAATTTCCTGCCCTCTTGGAGTTTATATTTTAGAGCACGTGATGGAAAATGCACAAATAACTATGAAACAAGTTCAAGAATAAACAAGATAAGTGAATATAGAGCAAGTTGGAGAAAAGAAGAAGAATGTTATATTCTGACATTCTCATATCGATAGTCTTTTCAGGTAATCGACATTTTCCATTGACTATTATACATAAAGTTAGATCTATAATTAGGAAATGTAAGCTGATATTTTCTTACAATCACAATTGTACAATTGGTTTATGAAAGGAAATGAATGGATGCTCAAATGTGGGCTTTTTAGGGGGAAATCTAAATCACATTTGTCTGAAGTGTCATTTTTACATTAGTAGCATGAGAGTTAATCAAATTGTGTGTCTCTTAAATAAAGATCGAGAAGAAGAGGTAGGAATATGATACACACAGCATCTAATTAGTCTACTCATTTCATTTTGTTCAAATAGGAATTTTTAGCCCTGTGAGGAAGTTATAAAAACATACCTGTGAGTTCAGTTTCATGAGAAGCTAGGCACGGAAGCTCTGGTGTTATATATAAAGGCTCCTAAACAAACGGACAGAGTGAAGACAGGATTCTTAAAGAGGCATATTCTAAAGTGAGTCCAGGATGGTGAAATAAAATAAATAAATAAATAAAAGGGAGGGGAAGAGTTAAAAAAAAAAACTTACTTGTATAAAGAAATAATATAAATGCAGACATTCCAATTTCTTCCTTGATGCTGAGCGCATACCCACTGTGCATCTGTCATGTTAGAACATCTATTGAGGATTTGCCGGCATTAGTGATGCCTTGGTGTTACATAAAATTACAAAAGGATGTGATGTAATTTTCAGAAAACATACTTTCTAATACATGAAAAAAACCAACAAAACCAACAGAAATTTATTTAGAAATGATCATTTGGTACAAAAAATAAATGTATGAGCTTCACATGGGCATATTTACCCGACCTCTTAAAACTATTAGGGAAAGAAAGTTACAATGCTTTGCAAACAGCCTGGGTTCAAGTCATTTAAAAACACCCACCACCACTTGAACAAACTATTTAGAAGCTACTTTTGTTATACGAGAATAACCACCCACCAAGACCTAATCAACTGGCCTTCTTGGCCAGTATGCTACACTGTAGTTCATGGGCTCACATAGCCTGAGTGCATATTAAGCTCTTCCTGTGTACCCTAACGGGAGGAGGTGTTGAGGCCACAGTGCAACTTTGTGGCGAGAAAAAGTCCTCTGGGGCAGGATGCTCACTTGAAGCTGTGACTCTGAACCTGGATGTGGTCAGAAGTATATAGTGGGCAGTTGCCCAGAAATGAAAGTAAAAGGTCTGTGGTTAGGACCCAATGGAACTTTTGTAGTCTCACCTTTTCTGTAAATATGTTTGAATTGGTAAGAAACATGTTCAAAGACAGCTTCTAAAGTTCACAAGAGCAAGAAGGTAAATAAACAAGACAGAGAAATAGATCTGAGTCTGGATGTGGATGGACATATTGAAGGAAAAAGTCTGCAACGTAGAGAACAAACTGACAGTTACCAGAGGGGAGGTGGGTGGGGGGATGGATGAAATAGGTGAAGGGGATTAAGAATACACTCATCACAAGAAGCACTGAGTAATATACAGAATTGGTGAATCACTATATTACACACTTGAAACTAATATAACACTGTATGTTAACAGTCCTGGCATTTATTTTAAAGTAAAAAATCTGCAAACATCCTTATTCAGAAACTAAACATCTATGCAGAACATTCAGTGAGGGCTTATGTAGTGGGCAAAACACATATAATGTCATAATAATGTCAACTAGTACATTGTAATAGAACGAATACAAGGCGGGGATTCAAAATTCTTGAATGCATGCTTTGGTGAGAGGGGAGGGAGAACAGGTCCCCATCTTGGCAACTAACTAATGTCGTTTGGCACAGTTTTTTGAGCTCTTAATGGATAATTTATTGGCCCCATCTCAGATAAAACTTTCCGTAATTCTAAAAATAAGCAATTCTGAGATACCATTTTATTCACAAATATTTTCATTATATCAATTTCTTATCCCATGCTAGGAGACTTAATTTTTTATTTGTTTAATATAAATTTATATACAATGGGACAGAAAATATTTTTTCCCTGTGTTATTACTTAGAATTTGTGAATAAACAGCTATATAAATAGCAACTCTTTTCAAAATTGTTCTCAAGTAAATCGCAAGCATGACTTACAAATCAGATGATTTCAAATTTCTATTAGCATCTTACTTATTTTTCTTTGATTGGTTGTTTATTTGTCTTCCATTTAACCTTACATTTCCTGCCACAGTGGTAATCTCTGCATTCATGAAAAAAAAAAAAAGGATAAGACGCCATTTATAACTTCTGCACCTTACTTCTAAATGCTATGTTTTGATTTTTTCAAATTTCATCACAATCATCACAAAATATCAATCTTCCTGATAGTTTTAAGGACATTTCCCTTCCCCTATACCTTGTTTCTTATTCTCTGTTTCTTATTTATGCTGAATATTTCTGAGGGGAGAGGGATTCAGATGTAAACTCTTTAATCATTACCCTACAGCTTATTTTAGGTTTTTTTTTTTTTTTAATATTTGTGTATTTTAGAGAAAGGGAGAGAGGGCGAACGGGGGGGGGGTGGGGAGGGGCAGAGGGAGAACGAGAGAGAATCCCTGAGCAGACTCCCCGCTGAGCTTGGAGAAGAGGCAGTGTTTGATCCCAGGACGCTGAGGTCATAACTTGTGCTGAAATCAAGCGTTCCCCGCTGAACCTTCTGAGCTACCCCAGCACCCCGTTCTAGTTTTTTGTTTGTTTTTGTGTTTTTGTTTGTTTGTTTGTTTGTTTTGTGTAGCACCAGTTGAGATGAAGAGAGATTTAACTATATACACAAAAGCCATCATTTTCTCAAGATCATTCTTGGAAGTCTGATTACTTTTATCTGGAAATTTTGTCTTTGATCAATTAATTTTCTGTTGAGAGTTCTGATCATTTGGTGATTTTCTCTTAAAAAGTTTAGTAATCTTATTTGTCTATACTGATGATCGGTACTTTAAAGTTGAGCAATATTTTTGCCATAAATTTGTCTTTGTATTACTTTGTTAATCAATTCAGATAACATACAAGAAGTTTACCTCTGGCAATATTGAAACTGTGGGAGGAACAATGTTGCTGGACAGAGTATAAGGATATCCTATATTCTGCCTTATGGGATTTCCATTCTTCCTGCAGCTGGTCATACTGGTGGTACACAACCTTCTTCAGCACACTTAGCACACAGTCTGGTATCTCCTATGCCACAAATCACATTTCTGAGTGCCCTTCTCTTAGAGTCATAAAAACAGGGTGCAATCTATTGATTTTTATTTTGTTAAGTTTCAAAAAGGCCACATAGCCTCGATCATCTTAAAGTAAAATTAAAGGTATTTAAATTCTTACTCTGGCAATAGTCTTAAGCATCCAATTACCCATTACCTTTTACCTTTAAGCTGATGAGAGGATTATATATCTTCACCCTGTTGAGCACAAGTTGGGCACTTCTGAGATAAACTACTAGGAGGCAAGTTCACGGCTTTCTGTAGCTCCTTTCTCTCTGACCCAAGAACCAGTGATGTTCCAGATAGAGGCTACTTAAGGAAACTTCATCCAGGGGTGAAGGTGATCTGGGTGAGAGGCATATGGTATAAGTAAGAAATTAAGTTCTCTTGCTGCAGATATAATTTTTGTTGGTGTAATAAGACCCAATATTTGGGAATTATTTGTTAACTACATGATAACCTCACCCTTCTTGACTGATATGTTTATAATTTTCTTAATATTTTCTTTTTTCTAGCTTAATTTATTGTAAGAATGCAATATATAATACATATAAGATACAAAATATATGTTAATTGACTGTTTATGTTATTAGTAAGGTTTCTAGTTGACAGTAGATTATTAGTCGTTAATTTGGGGGCTAATCAAAAGTTCCATGAGGAATTTTGACTGCAGATGGTTCAGCGCCCCTAATGCCCACATTGTTCAAGGGCCAACTAATATATATATATCAGAAATAATTGCTAGCAAGGCCTAGACAATTGAAAACCTGTGGAAGGACATTGTCAGGAATACATGGAGGAGTTGTCTGGTCTCTAGACTACACTATAAGTATCAGTATTTTTTTAAAGGCTTAATTTATCTATTTATCTATTCCTGCTGAGTAGGAAGCCTGACTACACAGGGCTCAATCCCAGGACCCTGGAATCATGACCTGAGCTGAAGGCAGACATTTAACCAACTGAGCCACTCATGCGTCCCTATAAGCATCAGTATTGCTTTCAGTTGAGGAATTTGCCGAGGATGACTATTCCAGTTACAAAACTTGCGGAAGTGTTACAAAAACCTTCCTTAGGACACAGATTTGTTAGATATAAATATTTCCCAAACCAAAAACAATCAAAACAGCCAGTGTTGGGACTAAAATTGTAAATCCAGAGGAATGTAGAAGTTATGTCATTAGAAATGTCCCATACTCAATGTATTATCAGGGCTCCCAACATATAGAGATCAAAAGGAAAAGGACAATTCATGGATTCTGAATGTGCAAGTAAAGTCCTTTAAATATGGCCTGGTCAGTTAAATTGAAACCTTTTACATTTCTAAACTTTGAAAAAAAAAAAAAAAAAGCAACATATCCAAGAGGAGATAATATTAGAGGTTTATTTTATCCCTGATATGTAAATGTACTTATCACATTTAGCTGTATAAAGAAGATTTCTTCCAAAAATGTTAAGATTATATATCTAGCAAAATGAGCAATTAGCATTTAAAAATAGCAGTCACCCTAAAAAGGGTAAGTCAGGTTATTTTCCTTTTTTCGGATATCATTAGGTCTGCTATTATCTTTGGAGACAATGATCCCTGGGCTCTGAGAAAAAAATTTTGCATATAATAAACCCTACGGGCAAGGAATTTTGTCTTATTCTGATGATGATGATTAAGACGATGATGATGGTGACTGTGGATGAAAGGTTAGTGTTTTGATGATTTTATGCACTACCACATACTTGGAGACTTAAAAATAACAAACATAAGATTTTTGTTTGTTTTTGTTATTTGAGTATAGCTGACACACAATGTTAGGTTAGCTTTGGGTGTAAAACAGTGATTTGGCAAGTTTGCACATAACACTGTGCTCACCACAACTGTGGTTACCATCTGTCCTGTTTCTAAAAGCATTTTTTGTGGTCAGAAAGTGTTAGTTACATCTGTATTGGGTGAAGGGAACCTAAACTGAATATCCCTAGGAATACTAACTTATCCAGGCAACACATACTTTACGGTGAGAATAAACAAAGTAAGAGTTTGAAATAGAAGAACTATTTTCTTAGTTATTTTTAGTCTTTCATATTGCATAAGTGTTAACTTCAAAATTAAATTATTCCTGATTCATAATTTGTTTTGTTTTTGTGTCTTCTATGCCTGCCTTCTTCAGGATTATATGAATATTTTTTAGAATTCCATTTCAATGAATATATTGGCTTCTAGGCTACCTCTGTTTACATTATATTTTTAGTGATTGTTCTGAAGATTACAGTACACGCTCTTAACTTTTCATAGTCTTGTTAGAGTTAAGTTTCTACAACTTAAGAAATTTTGTACCAAACAGGCTTGTTGATCACCTCCCTAGCCATTATGGTGTCATTGTCATATATATTACATCCTACATACATTGCAAAGACTGCAAGACACTGTTGCAAACTCTGCGTTGAATAGTCATGCATACCACAAAGAAATTAACAGAAGATTTTCTTTCAAATTTACTCAGATATTTATAATTTTCATTTTCTTCCTACCTTCCTAAATGCCCAATTTTCTAGCTTATAACTACTACTCATAACCCTGAAGAATTTCCTTTCTTTAGCATCTCTTGCAATGCAGGCTTGCTGGTGATGGATGTTCCCAGTAGTGTTTGAAAATGTCTTAATTTGGGGGCGCCTGGGTGGCACAGTGGTTAAGCGTCTGCCTTCGGCTCAGGGCGTGATCCCGGCATTATGGGATCGAGCCCCACATCAGGCTCCTCCGCCATGAGCCTGCTTCTTCCTCTCCCACTCCCCCTGCTTGTGTTCCCTCTCTCACTGGCTGTCTCTATCTCTGTCGAATAAATAAATAAAATCTTTAAAAAAAATGTCTTAATTTATCTTCATTGTGGAAGACTATCAATGATATTGAATTCTGGGTTGGCAGATTTTTTTTCTTGAGAAGAATATTCCATTATTTCCTATTTTCATTACTTATAATGAATTCTTGGGTACCTAGGTGTCATTATTCCCTGGTTGTTTTTAAGATTTTCTTTTGATCTCTTTCAGAAGTTTGAGTTTAATGCATCCACTCATAAGTTGGTTTTTATTTAACTTATTTGGGTTTTGCTGGGCTTCCTGAATTTAACTTTGTGTTTTTCAAGAAATTTGGGAATAGCTGCAGCCATTATTTCTTCCAATATTTTTCTGCCAAATGTTTCCTTCTTGTAAGACCCTAAAGACATGTGTCATAACTTTTGATGCTATCACATGGATCTCTTTTAAAAATTATTTTTGCTTCCCTCTGAGATTGCATTATTATACTTATCCAATCCAGAGCATTTGAGGGGGAAAAGAGCTAGATATTTACATGTTGCCTTAGGAGGAACCACAAAGAAACATAGGTTGTGTTAAGGGAAAAGCCTCATAAAATGTAGGGCAGAAACAATACTTTTTAAATGCTGAAGTCTTATTTTATCCATAAGTTTACACCCATTAAAACCAAGAAACAAGAGTTTTACATTAGTAAATTTGGTACATGAGATTGAACAGACACAACTCTGTCCTTTTTGTATTTTCTCTGGAATTGAGTACCTGCAAAGAACACACTTTCTGGTCTGCTCCAACAATGTAAATTTTTATAAAAGAGTGCTATCTTCCTCTGAATTTAGTACTGAAATGAGTACTGTTTAACTCATACACCCATTATATTGAACACTTAATGTATATTCTCAAGAAGTTAGACACAGAGAAAACTACCATTTCCCTGACTTCTCTGTGACTCTTTCTATTCTGAATTCACTCTTGATTAACACCTTCCTAATATTGTTCCCCATTTATATATCTTCAGTGCTTTTGGTGGAACCCCTAAATCAAGCTCACTCTACCAAATAATTCCCATGACTTTTCATGGGGACATGTAAGACTTAAGACACATTTTTATGCACGTGTTTAGATAGGTAAAAATTTATTTTGGGAGAAAATTGGGGTGTTCCACATCAGAATGTATTAAGCACTACGTCTGTATCTTTGGGGTNTGGGGTAAATACCCAGTAGTGCAAAGGCTGGGTCATAGGGTAGCTCAATTTTTAACTATTTAAGGGACCTCCACACTGTTTTCCAGAGTGGCTGTACCAACTTGCATTCCTACCAACAATGTAGGTGGGATTCCCCTTTCTCCACATCCTCTCCAGCAATTGTTGTTTCTTGCCTTGTCAATTTTTGCCATTCTAACTGGCGTAAGGTGGTATCTTAGTGTGGTTTTGATTTGAATTTCCCTGATGGCTAATGATTTTGAACATTTTTTCATGTGTCTGTTAGCCATTTGTATGTCTTCATTGGAAAAGTGTCTGTTCATATCTTCTGCCCATTTTATGATTTGTTTATTTGTTTCTCGTGTATTGAGTTTGAGAAGTTCTTTGTAGATCTTGGATACCAGTCCTTTATCTGTGGTGTCCTTTGCAAATATATTCTCCCATTCCGTGGGCTGTCTCTTAGTTTTTTTGACTGTTTCCTTGGCTGTGCAGAAGCTCTTTATCCTGATAAAGTCCCATAAGTTCATTTTATCTTTTATTTCTCTTGCCTTTGGCGATGTGTCGTGAAAAAGGTTGCTCTGGCCGATGTCATAGAAGTTGTTGCCTATGTTCTCCTCNTTTCAATAGTAAAAGTGCATACGTGTGGATGGGATGCTCCAACATTGGAAGGAAAAGGGCATTTCAGTGTCTTCTTTCCCCAGGACCCTGCAGGTTCCCCAAATCCAGGAACAAAACAGGCTATCTTGTCACACCTTGACAATCCCTTTCAAATTTCTTCAATTGCAAAAAAAGATAGCCTTTAAATATGTCCAAAACAAAACACAGTGGGAGGAACAAGGTTTCTTCATCACTGAGAAAAAGAACAGTAATAGTGACTTGATTTTCAAAATGGGAATGCATGTCAAGTAAAAAATCACTCTTGTTTAGTGTCCATACATGATGTGTTGAATTTCTCAAAAACCTTTTTTAAAATGCAAATATGTTTGATGTATATGATTAAATTGGTTAAATCAGAAGATATTTTTGGTGCCACATTGAATTAATACATTGAAACAATAGAGATTTGGATAGGTGAAAAGAGGAAGATGAAGTTTTAGACTTTGGATCTTCTCAGAATCAGAGTTTATTAAATATTAGGGAAGCAAATTAAGAAAAGAGGACATATACCAAGAACTCAATGTGGTTTCACTTCATTTTAAAGATCTTTAGACATATATTATTTATTCCTCAGATCAACCCTATTAGGTGGCTACAATTATGGTCCTCAAGTCAGATGATGAAACTGAAACAAAGTTTTTAAGTAAAAATGACTGAGATTTAGTGAATACTTATGTGCCAAGAGGTGCTTTTCAAATAATCTTCAAGTAACTCTATGAATAAAACACTATTTCAAACTGAGGGTTTCAGAGGGGAGGGGGGTGGGGGGATGGGCTAGCCCAGTGATGGGTATTAAGGAGGGCACGTATTGCATGGAGCACTGGGTGTTATACACAAACAATGAATCATGGAACACTACATCAAAAACTAAGGATGTGCTGTACGGTGACTAACATAACATAATAAAAATTTAAAAAATAAACAAACAACACCCCCCACTCCTCCAGAGAGGAGTCTGAGTCAGATCAGTTCTGTAACTAAGTCACAGGTCTAAGAGCGTGCATTCAGAAATTACATTGAAGTGACCTGGTTTCATTGGCAGTGTCCTTAAACTTTACCTTATGCTGCTTATTCCCTATTTTTACATGGATTAAGGACCCTGGTGAAAGCATCTGTATGATGATGTTTACCACTAAACAAAACTACCTTTTGAGAATATTTGGCATAGAGGACAAAAAAAAAAAACAAAAAAAACAAAAAACTAGATGGGAAGTTAAAAAAATAACTAAGCTTTTAAACTATTTTCCAATATTGTTTTTTATAAACAAACATCTATCTCATAAACTATAATGAGAAAACTATTCCTGTGGCTATTATGGTAGATTAGGTTATATTGCAGTGATCTACATTTCTTCCATCTGACCATTTTGAAAAAAATAGACTTTGCAGACAATTAATGGTAGGTTTGGTCATGTGACTTCTTTTCATCATATGATGTGAGTGAGAAAGTGACATCTTACAAGTTCGGGGCCCAGGCATTAAGAAGCCCATATCTACTGCCTCCTCTGAAAGCTACTAATCTCTGTTAGAAAAGGTCATATACCAGGTATCTCACTCTTCTAAGAATAAAATACATAAAAAAGATCTGAAATGAATCTGTAGTCTGGAGTTGAGTTCATATATGTCCAGCCTACATCATCTGAAACACCCCCAAACTATAAATGGTTGAATGAAAAATAAATTTAAATTATTTTAAAATAATTTTTTAAAGATTTTATTTATTTTTGAGAGACAGAGAGTGAGCGCACAGTGGGGGAGGGGAGGAGAGAGAAGCGGACTCCCCACTGAGTAGGGAGCCTGACGCGGGGGTCAATCCCAGGATCCCAGGATCATGGCCTAAGCTGAAGGCAGATGTTTAACCGACTGAGCCACCCAGGTACCTTTAAATTATTTTTAAATGTCAATGCAATCTTGGGCAGTTTGTAACACAACTCCAGTAGTTACAGCTGCTATTTACATATTATATGAAATTAAACTTGAATATTCATATAATTTCTCTAGATGAGTTTAGGGAATAAATATAGAGAATATAAAGAACAAGGCTATATTCAAAGAGATAAATGTATATGAAACACTTAAGCTATCTTGCAAGTTATAATCAAATGTAAGCTCTTTCCTTCTTGTGAATGAACTAGGGTAGAAATATCTCTGAATTATCATCATATTACTAAAGGCTTTCCAAAATTCTGTCAATACCCAGCTGTTTGACCCACACAAGTATCCTTATATTTTTAATTCCTGTTTTCTTTGTTATTTAAAAATTTTTCCATTAAAGTGTTTTTCTAAGCATTGCAGTGAAGAGTGGCAAAAGTAGGGGACATGGAGAATTTAATAAAACAGGGTATCTTCCAAACCATCTGTAATCCAAGCAAGGAAAAAAACAAACAAAAAAAATGTATCAAAAAACACTGGTTATTATCAAATGAAAATACGAATCTTTGCCAAAAAAAAAAGAAACTAATCATTAATAATGCTGCACTGAAACAGATTCAGAAGATAGATGTTGGTTCCATTCTCTGAGGACGTGGGACGGATGCAAATGGCTCTTACTTAGCAATCCTGTGGTTGTTGCATGATAACCCTGAGTGCCTATTTTTTTCTGTTTGTTTTTTGTTGTTGTTGTTTATAAAAATTTATTGAAATTGAAGATTTGATATTCTATCCTATGAGTCTATTCAGTTGTCTTTCAACTGGTAAGCTGCTCTCATAACTGGATTGCTGCTCTCATAAATGCCCTCTAAATCTTCAGATTGACCAGTCTTCCTTGCCTTAAAACTCCCTGTTGCAGGCCTTGTAAGCTGCCCAACTCTTCACACCTTTACATGAAAAGGTCTTCAAACTCAGCACCCCAAGCAAGCCATCCATTATAGTGGCCTGTAAGCCCCAAAATGGTTGGTCCAGACATATCAAAGACTCAAGTCCTCCCCTTCACCTTCCAACTAATTATATTTACTATCTGTTTGCCCGTAGCAAGGGTGTGAAACTTGAACTTTAGGACCTTGGCAGCCACTTCCACTCCTTTGGCACAGAGCTGTCCATCAAAAGCCATCAAAAGCTACATTGCATTCATGCTCAACACCATTCTGAGGGAAAAGATTAGGATTTTAAAGATAGCATTTTGTTCTAAAGTAAGTCTAAGCATGTTGTTTTCCTATCATCTATACCAGGTCGTTTGTTTACACCACCCATAATTTCATGACTGTAAAGAGTACACTTCATAAGTTAGAAAAATTGCATTACACAAAGGTTGGGAACCACTGACTAAATAACAGTGCACTGCTGAACGCAGCCATTGAGAGAACCACGTGGACTATCCCAACCACCAGCCTTCCTCAGCACGAGGCCAAAGGAGGCCCTGGTCCAGGTCATTAACATAGGCCCACTCGGGTAACTCAGCATGCACATTCCCTGAGTGCCTGTTAACAATTTAGTACAATTGGCTCCAAATGGATCCCTCAGTGCCCTGTTCTCAGGTAATGGAGCTAGGTGCTATAAACTTCTCTTCCTTGTCACCTCACACGAAGTTGAGTTGTGTCAGTAGAAGGCAATGGAGAGACACAGCAACGGAAAGGGTTCTTCTTCCTGGTTTCATGGTGTTTTCAGGGTGTTTGGCTGCCAGGGGCATGAATGCGGGAAGTCCTGTGTATTCAGCCTTCAGCAAGTTTTTGGCCAGAACCATTCACAACTTCCAGCCCTCTGCTCTGTGCCTCCCAATAGTCTGGCAGGGGTTCTTCCCGCCTGCCAGTCACAACCTGAGATCCACACTCACCACCTTCAGCCTGTGGGCCGTGGAGCTGCTCTGTCCCAGGCGGATTGCTGTGAGCACATCTGCAATGAAGCTGTGTGTAGCCGCATTATCTTCAATGACATCTAAATCCCATCTTCAGAGAGTAGACCAGGCTTCCCAGTGATCTCTCCTATGGATACTCTCCTTTCACTCTAAGGTATTCTTATAACTTTCCTTATCTTAGCAGCCTTTCCTCTTAGTAGGCTTTCCCTTACAAATAGATAATAATTGTTTACATCGAACTTCTCCTGGTTTCTGTCTCCTGACTCAATTCTGACTGATAACCTTGTCACCCGGGGGTGTCATTTGCAGTCCTGTCAGGGGCTCTGAGAAATCAACTCATCTGGAAATATGAGTGGAATTAGTCACCTTAGTGAGGACTTTGTAGTAACAGTGCTTGATATTATAATTTGTGATTTATGATTTAATGAATAACAAAAGCTTAAGAAATGTATAATAGGTACCTGAGTATATATTTTTTACATGAATAAAAGTAAGATTGAAAAACAGTTCTATGACACCAAGGGTGAAGCCTCAGGTACGCTTTGGACTTTGTGTGATCATGACACATCGTTGCAGGGTCATCCTTGTCACAAATGATCCGTTCCCGCGAGTGATGCTGATGATGGGAGAGGCCGTGCACGTGTACAGCCAGGAGCAATACAGGAGAGCTCTGTACTCCTCTTAATTTTATTGGCAATCTAAAATCGCTCTAAAACATAATATCTGAAAAATATTCTGGGAAAATAATTGGGTTTTAAAGAAATGAGAGACATGTTTTTTTAAGATGGTGAGATAGCATTATACCGAAATTAAGTACCTAAATATGCCTCATGCTTACAAACATATGTTTTCGTTTCTAAACAGGAGTCAAAAAAACATCTGTGTGACACAGTATCAATAAATGGGCAATCCTTGTCACTCTCTGAAGATACCGAAAACCTGAAATACAGAGAATTATATCTCATTAATCTTAGCAATATATAACATAATATTCTGATGAATAAACAATTTATTTTGACTAATAGTTACGAATCTAAATCTGAATATTTCCCATAAAATTTTTCTATAGAAACACTTGAACAATTGTGTTTATATAGTTGTTCACATATTGCTGTTTTTCTTTGTAAGATTAATTCTTTTAAGGCACGAAATATAAATGTGCTCAAGAAACTTACTCTTTGGGAAAGAAAGGTGAGCATTTGAGCCTCACTGATGAATTACAATTTCTTCTCTGGTTGACTGTTATCCATGATGAATGAATGAAGGCATCCAGGAAACACTATGAGAAAGTAAATTTTATTAGAAGTCACATAAAAGCTCATACTCATTTGAATTTTGTAGTAACAAATAAATTTCACTCTTTCTTACTTTATAGAACCTTTTGAATTATCATATAATGTTACACACTGGAGGCATTATAAAGGTATCATAGTAGGAGTATGTGCTGCGGACAAACTTAAAAAAGTAACAATTTCAGGGTTCTAAAAATTGATCAAAGGTTAATAATAATTTGTGAAATATCTATTATTAAAACACTCCTAGGGATTCAAGTAAGAAGTAGTGTTCTTGCCCAGCACTGCTCTCATGTCTCCCCACCTGCCCACCGTAGCTCAGTGATCCAGAAGAATTGTACTTTTACAAATTGGAGAAGCTGTGAAAACAACTGATGCTGGTGCCACAGGGGAGTCTCGATCAGCAGTGGGGAAGGAAGTGAAATAGTCCATTGGCTTTTCAGCTCAAAGTGATGATTTAGCTTGGTAATGAATGAGGAAAACTCATGTGTTTACTAGTCAGAGGTAATGGTCCTTGAATCAAGCACTGTGACCTCCAGAAATACAATGGGAAGATACTGTAAGGGAAAGTATGACCAAAGTGTTGACATGAGTTCTCTACACACTCTTGGCTGATGGGAAAAAAAAAATATGTATATATATATATATATACACACACACACATATATATATACGCTCATAGGGAGAGGAGACCAAGATGAACCCAGTAGAGAGTAAAAACAGAAGGAGGCTTGAGAACTGTTAGTGACATTATGAGCACTCCCCTCCCACACTCACACCTGCTTACACACACATGCACACTCATCACATGGCAGAGGGTGGAAGCCCTACTGTCTTCCAGTATTTGAATACAGCCTTTTGAAAAAATTAGTGGTTGACATCTAAGCTACAAAGTCACAAGGGCAATCCCTGGGAATGGTGGCTCAAAAATATTAAGAAGCAATAAGAATTTGGAAAACCTGGGCAGACATACCAGCAGGCAGACTTAGAAGATTTTGGAGTGAAGTTTATGCAAGTTTCAAAAACAATAAATCAAAGAAAAATAAAATAGAATGCATGCTTACTGAACTATATTATCAAAAATTCTACCTAAAAAATTAAAACATAACAAAACAAAAGAAAACAATCATGAAAAGGAACTGGGAGGGGCACCTGGGTGGCTCAGTCAGTTAGAGTCTGACTCTGGTTTCCCCTAGAGTCATGATCTTGCGGTTCTGGGACTGAGCCCCCGCCTGGCTCCGCGGTCAGTGCAGTCTGCTTCAGATTCTTTCTCCTTCACCCTCTGCCCCTCCCTGCTCACATGTGCTCACTCTCTCTCTCTCTAAAGTAGATAAATAAAACCTTAAAAAAAAAAAAACTGAATGAAGAGGAACTGGAAAATGTCTTCCATACTAAGGGAAAATAAGGTCTATGAAACTTTATGGGGATAAGATGTTAGATTTCTTTGAAAAAAAGTATTTTAAAGTCATATTTAAAAATCTATGTAAATTATAAAGACAACTATGTTCAAATAATTAAATGAAAATATTATTGCAGCAATAGATCAAGTAGGAATTATCAACGAAGAATTATACGCAAATAGACCGCAGAAATTTTGAGTTTATTAATACATACCTCAAATGAAAAATTCACTATGTTGGGACTACAGAAAATTTGTGATGAAACTGATGAAGTTACCAAAGGAGTGACAGAATTTATTCATCCCATAGGACGAAAGAGAAAAAAGAAAAGTTAACAATGTTCAGAGACATTCAAAACAGTATCAGAAAACTAGCATAAGTCTAAATACAAACTGAGAAAGACAGCAGAGGCAGGAAAAAAAAAAAAGAGAAATACAATCTTAGGGCACAATGAATGAACAACTTCTTAAATATTTAAAAAATATTTCTGGAGCCCAGAGACTTAGCAAACTAATAACAGGGCACGTAGAAATCCACAACAAAGACATCATAATGAAATGACTGAAGAATGTTTCCAAACACAGACAGAGAAATACTCATGAGGGAACAGAGTGAATCATGGGGTGACTTCAGTCATTGTGAAAAGCAGGGAATGGGTGATAATATCCTCCACCTCCAGCAGCCTTAGACCACATTATCCACCACAGAATCCATGCATGCCCTGCACGCTATCTCTATCGCAGGGGGTAACATCAGCAAGATGAAGATACAGGAAGCTCAGGCCCTAAATCCCCATATAAACAGTAATTTTAAAATATATCCAGACACAAAATCATGTCTATTTGGTCTAACCATTATTGATGAGGGTGCCAAAACCATTCAGTAGGGAAGGGACAGTATCTTTCACAAACAGTGTTGGGAAACTGATTGTCAAATACAAAAGAACGAAATTCTTTTGAATTGAATGAATGAAATTCTTTTGAAATGAAATCTACACCACGTACAAAATTAACTCAAAATGGGTTAAAGACCTCAACACAAGATGTACAACTATAAAATTCCTTGAAGAAAGTGTGGGGGAAAAGGAAACAACATCGTATTTGGCCATGATTTCTGGGATATGACACCAAAAGCAAAGACCACAAAGGAAAAGTCCATTGTAGACAGATGGGCCGTGTTAACCTAAAATGTTTCTGTGCCTCAAAGGGCATGATCAACAGAATGAAATGACAGTAGGAAAAACACTTGCAAATCATATATCAAATAAAGGATTCATATCCAAAATATATAAGGAATCATATGAGTCAGTAACAACAACAACAAAAATCAAGTAACCCTATTAAAAATGGGGAAAGGAATTAAATGGAGACATTTCCAATGAAAATATATGAATGGTTAAAACCATATGGAACGATGCTCAAGATCACTAATCATCAGAGAGATGCAAATCAAAACCACTATAAGGTACTTCATATTCCTCAAGATGGATACTGCCATAGAAAAAAGTGTTGGTGGGAGGTGGAAAAAGAGGACACATGTACAGTGTTTTTGGGAGTCAAATTGTTGATCCATTATGAAAATATGAAAAACAGCATGGAGCTTCTTAAAAAAATTGAAAATACAATTACCATATGATCAGTAGCTCCACATATAGGAAATATATAAAAGAATTGGAAGCCAGATCTCAAATAGACATCTGTGCACCCGTGCTCACTGCAGCATTGTTCATGGGAGCCAAGGGGTAGAAGCAGCCCAAATGTCCACTGATGGATGGATCAAGAAAACATAGTATACACATAGCAAAATAATATTATTCAGCTTTGGAAAGGAAGGAAATCCTGTCACATGCTACAACATGGATGAAACTCCAGGAAATTATGCCCCACCCATCGGGTTCCATGTCATGACTCGGGGTCTCCATTGTAAAGGGAGCTCTTGCTGCTCTGAACACGAGCCCATCCCAGGCCTGGACTCTGAACTGCCATTGTTGACACCAGGTTGCTGGTGCCTCGACCTTTTTCTCCATCTATGGCAGCTCAAGACTCTGACCCATCATTGCTAGGGCCAAGCTCCTACTGCCTTGAGCTCCATCTCCTAGGTCCCATAGCAGGCCTCTGAGTCCTCATTGCTGGTACTGTACTGCGACCCCAAGGCACAGTTTCAGCTCCCAGGTCACAGCTTGAACTGTTATGGGGGCTGGTCTGCTGGAGCTTTATGCTCAGCTCCCCAGGTCTTGACACATGGCTTGAACAAACTTCCACTGGATCATGCTGCTGCTATCTTGTGACTGCCCCTTGGGACAGAGTTTAAACTTTGACTTACTGTCCTCAGACTTTGCTGATACCATACCGTGTCCCCCAGGCCTAAGACCTCACTGATCTTTGTCATCCCAAACCCGTGTCATTGGTACATGCCTCCAGCCAGCCAGAGTCACAATGATGAGCCCCTGAGACTCAGGTACAGTTTCCAGAGAATATGTGCACGTGTTTCCACCCCAGACCCCAGTGCCGCTGCCACAGCAAGGGAACCTGTGCTCCAACACACAGTCGCTATGGTGGTTCCATCTGTGCCTGATCCTGCATGACAGCTCCAATACTGCTCTGAGGGCTCTGAGGTCAGCATGCCGTACCAGACACCAAAAAGGATCCTCTCAGCAAGACCCTCCCATGGCTGAGACAGGAGAGAGTGGGATGATATGTTTAATGTGATCAAATGGAAATGACTTATCAACAAAGAATATCTTACTCAGCAAAGCTGTCATTCAGAAATGAAGAAGAGATGAAGACTTTTATCTCAGCATCCCAGGGGATGGTGTGTCTAAGCTTCAACTCTCCCTAGATGGCAGTCAGAGGAGAGCAGCAACATGACTCCAGTGGTGGTCGGTTAAAGCCTTATGTCAGAAGAAATATGAACTATTAGACCTGTCCTGCAGAAATGCTAAAGGGAATTCTTCAAGCTGAAACAAAAAGACAAAAATAAGTAATACAAAAATATATAAAAATATAAAATTCCTAGTAGAAGCCAAAGGAAAAAGATACTAGATTTTGGTAAAGGCAATGATTTTGTGGATACGTCACCAAAAGCATAGGCAACAAAAACTGAAATAGAAAAGTGGGACTATGTTAAACTAAGGAGCTTCTGAACAGCAAGGGAAACAATTAAAAAAAAAAAAAAGATGCCCAGAACAGGAGAAAATATTTGTCAACTACATATCAGATAAGGGATTAACACCCAAAATATGTAAAGAACTCATAGAATGCAGTAAAACAAAGAAAATAATGCAATTTAAAAAGGGGGGGGGGAATGGGCAAAGGACCAGAGAAGACATAGTTCCGAAGACATAAAAAAGGCCACAAGATATGTGAAAGGTGCTCAAAATCACTTATCATCAGGTATGTGCAAATCAAAACCACAATAAAATATCACTTCAGACTTGTTAGGATTGCTTTTTCCAAAAAGATAAGAAGTAACTACTTTTGGTGAGCATGTGAAGGAAAGGAAATCCTTGAAGGAAATGTAAATTGGTATTGCCAAATGGAAAATAGTATGGTGGTTTTTAAGAAGCTAAAACTAAAACTACCATATGAATCATTATGTCACTTTTATGTTTATATTGAAAAGAACTGAAATCATTATCTCAGAGTTATATCTGCACATCCACTCTCATTGCAACATGTTCACAGTAGCCGATATATGGAAGGAAACTAAGTATCTGCCAGCAGATAGTTACAGAACGTACGATACGCACACACGTACACAAGCACACACACATATAGTTATACACATTGAAATATTATTCAGCCATGAGAAAGAAGAAAATCTTGCCATTTGTGACAAATGGATGAACCTGGAAGCCATTATGTTAAGTGACAAAAGTCAGACGGAGATACACAAATACTGTATGGTCTCACTTACATATAGAATCTAAAAAAAATTGAACTTATAAAAGCAAAGAGTAGAATGTTGTTTGCCAGAGGCTGGGAAGTGGGGGAATTGGGGAGATGGTTAAGAATACAGAGTAACAACTAGTAGATAATAAGTTCTGGAGGTCTAATGTACAGAGCAGCTATTATAGTCAGCATTACTGTATTATAAACTTCAAAGTTGCTGAGACTAAATCTTAGCTGTTCTCAACTCCCACAAAACTGATAAATATGTGACATGAGAAAAGTGTTGTCTAACATTACCTTGGTAATCATACTCTAATACATAACTGTATCTAATGAACACATTGTGTGCCTTAAATTTATACAATGTTATATGTCAATTATATCTGAATAAAAACAAACAAAAGATATATTTGTAATACTTACAGCTCCTACTAAGGAAATAAGAATATAGCTAAGAAAAAAGTAGAGGAATTTGGATGGATAAATAAACAATTCAATGAGTATAGTTGGAGATTTAAAAGCTCTTCTGTCAGTAGTGAGAGAATAGCAGGTCACAAAATCAGGAGGCCTATGGAAGACTGTCAAAGCACTAGGAACAAGCCTGACATAACTGACATAGATAGAAAGAGGTCTAGGTCATAAATAGGGATCAAATATTTGAAGAATGGAGATATTCAAAGTAATAGACAAAGGAATAAATTAGAAGCAACAGCGGAAAGAAATGTGGGAAATTTTCAAACGTGGAAAAGTGATACACTTCTGAAAAATGTATAGTTCAAAGATGAAATCTATGAAAATACCTTGTACTGGAAGAGAGTAAACTGAGAATATATCAAAACCTTTAGGGGGGAACTAAAGTAGTGTTTAGAGACAGTTTGCAGTGTTGTCACTTCTACTCAAAAGGAAGACTGTTATAAAATGCATGATCCGAGTAGCTTTCCTCTCAAGAGCCAATTAAAGTTAGAGAAGGAAGAAATGATAAACATATACTTAGCTGAAAGCTGATTCTGAAGTATGTATAGTAGACTAACTCACAGTAGCGCCAAATGGATCAATACTCAGATATCCAAGAGCATCAGCAATAGTTTGGGTGAATACATTACAGTAGAGTCAGACAGAAGAACAGAACTGAGTTTGGGACATTTGAAAACTTCATGCAACTGTATAGATGAATTGTACAAGTTTAGCTTCTCCTGAAAGAGCCAAGAAAGAAAGAATACATACTGTATGATTCTATTTATGTAATGTGTTTTTTAAAAACATGGAAGTGGCATATTGCAGTGTTGGTATTCTCATTCTGTGTGATGATGACACTTGAAAATGAAGCCATCTGTTGGAATGTATCCCATTTACATCCATCTGTATGCACATTATACCACAATAAAATTACCATAAGAGAATATTTTGAAAATATGCAAACATATTTAGAACTAGACATAAAATTGAAAGAAATCTGGGGTGCCTGGGTGGCTCAGTCGTTAAGCATCTGCCTTCGGCTCTGGATGTGATCCCGGAGTCCTGGGATCGAGCCCCATATCAGGCTCCTCCGCTGGGAGCCTGTTTCTTCCTCTCTCACTCTCCCTGCCTGTGTTCCCTGTCTTGCTGGCTGTCTCTCTCTCTTTCGAATGAATAAATAATGTCTTAAAAAAAAAAAAATCCTACCAAACACAACTTGTGAAGACCAAAGCAAAAAGAAATAAAAATATCAGAAGTGTGTTACAACTTCTAATACAATTTTATCTGTTATTCAGGAAGCTTTTCAGGCTCAGTTACAGAATATTTAGATGTTTACAAATAAGGAAAAAATGTAATGCCTCTTGATCACCAAAAAGAAGCGCTTGAAGGTAGAAAAAGGGGCAAATAAAATATGTGTTACGTGCATTTTGATGGGAATACTAAAAAAAAAAAAAAGGAAATTACATGTCAGTGGCAATCATAAATAGATTCTGACAATATGTAAAAATAAAGGACTATGACATGAGGAGATTTTTTGAAACAATACCATGTTGGCTTTACATTTGAGATTCCATAATCATAATACATCATGTTAGCAGAGTAAAGAAGATCGAATGATGTGATTTCTCTGCTGCAGAAGGCAACTGATAAAATTAACATTCTTTCTTATTTTAAAAAATATCTTTAGAAAGATAGAAATATGTAGGAAACATCCATGCAAAGATCTAGAATAGATAGAACTCTGGAAAGAACTAATATAAACTCAATGTTTAAAAAAAAGGACACTTCTAAAAGTATGAAATTGACATAAAAATACATAAGGAGATCAATGAAACAGAAGGTCCAACGTATATATGGCATGTAGCTTTCAACAAAGATACTGATCGTTCAGTGGAGTAGGTATAGTCTTTTCAGCAAATATCGTGGGAAGAATGGAGAATCCAATATTATTAATAAATATGTACTTTATACTATGCACAAAAATGCTAAAAATTGATCATAAATAAGTGTAAATGATAAGATTTCAAGAAGATTTATTAGAAAATATGCATGACCTAAAGTTGGGCAGACATTTCTTAGACAGAACACCAAAAACATGATCGATAGAAGCACAAATTGACGAAGTGTAGTTCATCAGGAGAATTTCTACTCTTTGAAGGGAAAAGAGATAAATCATAGACTTCAGAGAAAATGTTTACAGATCATACATCTCGTAGAAGACTTGCTGCCAGGGTACATAAAGAATTCTCAAAGTACGATAACAAAAATTAAAAATATAACGGAAATATTTCCATAGTTAACTTCATCAAACAACATATATGGATGGCAAGTGAGCACAGGAAAAGATGCTCAACACTATTAGTCTTAGGAACATTCAAATTAAAACCACCACAAATCAAGCTTCTGGTTCTGGAAAGATAGAGAAGATAAACTTTTCCCTATTCCTCCCACCAAATAGAGTTAAAAGCCCTGGACATTACATACAAGACAACATAACATTCAGACAGATGATGAGAAAGCCAACGGAAGCAGGCACTCCAGATCCAGGAATGAGATGGCTGTGAGCGCCCTGGAATTTCTCTTTCCCTCACATGTCCAAGACTGGTGGCAGAGAGGTTGATAATCCACAGACAGCAATGGGGACAGAAAAAAGCCCCCCAAATGTTTTTTTCCCTCCAGTCAAAATAATGGGAAAAAAGGCATGCTAAAAAGACAGAAAAGTTTTAGACACTAAGTGCATTATTCCAAATCAAAAACCTATTATCTCACAGCATGAGAAACACAGCATCAGATAAAATAAAGTCCCAATGGATCATAAACCCTATTTAAGAGATAAAAAATAAAGAAATAAAGAAAAAAAAGTAAATCTTAGAAAATAACATAGGCAATTATATTCATTAATTTAGACTAAATTCTGAAATAAGTCCAAAACAATCACTAACACCCAAATGATAAATTGAACTAGAGTCACATTAATAAATTTTTGGTGATTGGGGCACATGGGTAGCTTGGTTGGTTACGAGGGTAACTTCAGCTCAGGTCATGATTTCAGGGTCCTGGGGTCCAGCCCCCTATCGGGCTCCCTGCTCAGCTGGGAGTCTGCTTCTCCCTCTCTTCTGCCCCTCCCCTTGCTCATGCTTGCTCTATCTCTGTGTGTGTCTCTCTCAAATAAATAAATAAAATCTTAAAAATAAATAAATAAATAAATAAATAAATAAATAAATAAATAAAATAATAAATTTTGGTGATTAGAAACTCCAATATGGGAGTAAAAATACAAGTCACAGTGTCAAATGCATTTGCATCTTCTAAACTCAAAAAAGAGCTCATATCTAAAATATGACAAGGACTTCTAAGAAGGGAAGAGAAAACACCTTCTAGGAGAAACAGGCGAAGGACACACTCGAGCGCTTCTTATTCTGACAAAAGGGAATATCCTAATGATTCACAGCCCAGAAAAATGGTACTGTTAGAGAAGCATCAGATCTTACTGTGTTTTTTTTCTGAGACTACTGAATTTTGGATCAAGGTACTATTTGGTAAAATGTGTATTTACACAATACATTAGAAAAACGTTGGAATAATTTAATAAACTGAAAATACACATAGCTATGACCATGCAATTTCATTCTAATCCTTAGAAAAAAGTGTATTATAATTAAACATAAATACACTTATAATGTTATATTTGTACATTTGTATTTTATGATGATAAATGTAATATTTATGTGTCTAAATGTATTATATATTATATAGTTATACATTATTTGTAAATTATTATACATACAATATGTGAAAAAAGATAAGGAAAGCATCTCTAATAAAATAATTGTTCATAATACCCACATACAAAAAGGAACTAAATTTCTGAGAATAGATTTTAAAATGTCATATTCATATAAGATAGAAGCAGTGAAAATTCACAAACTAAAGACAAACTGATAATATAGATTGATTACAAATATCATTGAGAGTGAAAGGAGACACATATAAAAATGCACACTGCATGATTCCCTTGATGTAAAGTCCAAAAAGAAGCAAAGATATTTCGTAATGTGAAAATTAGCAGGGCTCATAACGCTTCTAACTTCTGTTTCAGGATCTGATTTGTAATTATGAGGTTCTAGCTACTTTGTGATCAATTTCACTATCATATATTTAGTTTCTTTGATGTGTGATAAAATTAAATAGTAAAGTTTATTTCAGGCAAAACAGCATATATAAAAGCAGTTTTCTATAAAAAGCTAGACTGGAAATTATCAAGTGTACATTAATAGTATAAAATGTAAATAAAATATTTAGAGTCAAACTATGGAACATTAGCAGAGTTTAAAACAATGGCAAAGAAAACACAAATACAGATACAAACACAAGTACAAACCAATAGATGAACTTGATAAATATAATATTATAATATTAACAGATAAGCTCTTAATAAAATGGAAACATCTGACATCTTACCATGTCCTCTTTATCATCTATGGAGAGCAGGGTAGAGCCCTTAGCAGCACAGGACGTTGAACTCTCATTCCATGATTTTCTTTCAGTGCTGATGTAATAGCAACTGTTAGAATATGTAAGCCACTCTTTTGGACAACAGTGATAAGCTGGAGAAAGGTTATGAGATATTATCCAAAAGAAACTTGAAGATTAACAAATTCAAGTTCATTTACATACTCCCATATGAATACACAAATGTGTGCGTAACTTAGCCATGTACACACACAGGATGGATTAAATAGAACAAAATATGTTTACACACACTCAACAGAGAATGGTTAGCCTATCATTCCATAGTTAAGTGTTCATGTATAGCAAGCACACCAAAATATCCATCTCTACATGTCCTGAGAGTCCCTGAATGAAACCACTATTTTAGAATAGTAAAATGATGTATCTCTTATCATGTCATAGCAGGAGGAAATTTGAGGCAATGGGTAACAATGGATATGGAGATTTGAGTGTATATTTCTTCAGATTGTTACATCAGAAGTAATACTGTCTTATAATCATTATTTCTGAAAGTTTATTAGATGATTTTCTAATTTATTTTCCCCAGAAGAATATATTATCATCTTTACCTGGCCTAAGGTAGAGATAACAATAGAAACTATATTAACATCAGAGTTCTGAAAATGATGTACCTTTTTGGATCCTTGTTTCCAGGAATGTTTGGTTCTGCTCTGGTCCTTCGGTAACTAGAAAAGTTAAAGCAATCCTCATACAAACTTAATATTAGACTAAATAAATCATAATGATGTGAGTTTCTTAGTTTGAAATTTGGCGTATTATTTAGAAGGAGAAAACTCTGTAATAAAATTGATTTACCAGTAAAAAGTTACTGAAGTAACGAAGATGTGGGGAAAATATTTCAAAAGCCTAAAGAACTAACCTCCCTATATCTTACAGTATTTGATTTAACCAGTTTCAAGAATTTATTTGTATTTCTCAGTAAGGTCTCTGCTATAACTTGTCTTTGAGGTATGAAATCTGGGCATGTGTGTAATACTCTCTACAATTATTCTGCTGTGTCTAATTTTGACAAATTCAGAGTGAACATTCCACACTTAGAGTATACATGCATTAAGATGAGATAATAAAATTCCATAATTTTATGCAATACTTCGAGGCACTGATGATCATTAGGGAAAAAATTCCCTTGTGGTCTTTCCAACACTTACAGTGAATAACAGCTATTGTGACCACAGTGGACATCAGGACAAAGCAGACGATTCCCAGGATCCCAGCAATGAGCTTCCCTGGACATGGAGATAAATAGTAGGAAGAGAAATGAAAACGCTGAGAGAGGATGGGCAGAAATAATCCTTCAGGAAATTTACATACAAGAGAAAATGACACTCAGATAGTCACAGATAAAAACCTGGACTCCAAACCCATAATTACCATTTTAATCTCTCAGAATATACCATTGCATCTGCAGTAGATTTATTACCCCATGAGATGTTGGTAAAGACTACAAATTATAACAAGGCTGGAACAAAGTTAGTCTTCAGAGATCAATTACAACACTATATTGCAAGTTCAAGCTCTGATCTTCAGAGATGAAAAATATAGGAGGTCGTTCCCTACTCATTTTCTGCACCCCTGCCCGCCAAGTGCACATCATAGTACATCATCCTACAGTTAACTGTGTGTGTATTCAGTGTTTTACCTTTGCACTGGGAGTTCTTGTTCCTTCGAGGATCCTGAGAAGCATATTGAAGATTTAATTCTGTGTAGGTTATTTCCTGCTCAGTTACTGAAGTGGAACTTTTAGTGCCCTTAGCTTTCCTTTGCTGTCTTTTTGAGTCCTTAGCCTGATTGAGTTCTGCATAGATAACTCCTTGGTTATTCATCTCTGCAGCTGAGTATTGTCAGGCACTGTGCTGAATGGGACTCCACTGAAGGACTTGATGAATAGTGTATACAGTAACAAGTTTGTTAGGACAGTCACACTGGGTGGAGTGTGTGGTGAGTGAGAGTACTCATTTGCTGTTGAACAATTTAAATCTGGTACTAATTTTTTTAGAGTTTTAAAGGAGCATTTCATGATAGAATATGTTGTTTTTACAATGATATTCTATGTTTGACATAATTGTATCGGTTGGAAAAATGTGAAGCAAAAAATTAGTGAAGAAGAAAGGAATCCGGGAATAATACCGTCCTTACTAATGTTAAGGTCAGATTCCACAGAACATTTCAATGGTAGTAGAATAACTGGGTTAAAATTAAAATGTTGTACTGAAAACAAAAAATGCTGTCCTAACTTTTTTTGACAACTTTTAAAACCATATTGGTTAAAAATTGAGTGCTCTAAGATTGAGGATACTAGTTTTAGCACATACAGAAATTTCCTCTAGTAGATGACTTATCGGGGGATTTACATTTCCTTTCTAAAAGGTAGTGCAGTGCTGTCAAGTGAATTTTTATTTTCAATAATTGTGGAGTTCTAGAAATCATTTGATTTTAAAGAAAGATTTTATATATTTAAAAATATTACATGACATGCTAAGCTTCTTGGAAACCTGAACAACACTGGAATCAAAGACCAAAATACATTTTTAAAAAGTACTTATATAACACGAGAAATTGACAATTGATTTAATGGTAAAGATATGAAATCATAAAATGATAAATAAAACCGTAGGTCATTTGTGGAAGAACACTGTTGGTACAAACCACAGAAAGATCTATGAATGTCAAAGGCAGTGTGGGCAGATTTAGTTTTATAAAGAATTGTAGTAAATCAAAGAAGTATAATTTCGTAATTCAATCAATGAGCTCTGCAGTCAGTGAAACCTGAAGTTACTCCTGGCTCTCAAATTTACCAAGTATGACCTTTATAAAGTTACTTTGTGTCTAGCTACCTAGTTTTTACTAATCGAAAATGGGAATTAAAATCAAATATAATGCATATAAAGCATTTGTATCTTTTAGACTATGTAACATAATTCATTAGACACAAGTGTCTTTCAGTATGGAATATCTTTTTTTTTTGCCACCTTTTGACAAATTTTTTAAAAAGTCTTTTGAATGTTTATAGTTAAGTTTAGATTAGCATTTTGCAGAGGGTACCTCATCTTGCTTTTTTATGAAAATCAGATTGCTTTCATTCACCCAAGCAAATGTGTGGGGAATTATGTTTGACAGTTATGGTTCAATGGATTCATTTTAAGAATCCATTTTTTAAGACTGGGCTAAATATCAAATAATATGTATAATTATATCTGTAACTGACGACAAATCCAAATTAAGTGTTCCTTGTTATGATGCTTATGGCTTTCACTTGATTTGCAAACACAATTATGTACATGTCTATATTATTAATTACTTCTCTACAGGTAAGAATTTGAATATTTTAAGAAATTCTCCAACATATTTCATATCCATTTTTGTTTGTTACCCTGAATTGTTGGAATAAAGATACCAATGTTCTCCGTGATTTGATTGTATGTTAATTGTGCCTCAGTTCTATCCCATCCAGTATTTGTATCTCCCACTGAATGAGGTGGCTGGAGAGAGACAGCAGAGTAGTGACACATACCTTCTGTTGGTGCATCTTTCAGGGGGAGACCACGTTATTCTCGTAAACAGACAATACCTGTGGTCTTCACAGACTGCTGGCCCTGTGAGAGCTCAGAGTGAGGCAGTAATGGAAAAAATACATATCTCATCAATGTGTCACTTAAAATTTGAACAGGAAATTCTTACACATGGGCTATTTGAAGCCAGTGTATCTCATACACACCTTCAGAATGTAAAGACTTTGAGCTTGTAGTGTGTCATTTAGTTTGTACCTTGACAAGTGCCCCTGAGAACTTTGTATGTTCCAGAAATTATGGGTCAGAGACTTGATCACCCAGGCTGTTAATTTGCTTCCATCTGAATCACAAGTACTGTGTACCTAGACCTTGTGAAAAATACCTTAGATGTTTAAGTTTTACTTTTAAACAAGGATGCTAAATCTTGGCATTACATATTCTTTCTTATGCCCTTGCTATGTCATTTCTATTACGCTGAAAATATTCTAAAATCATCATCCTGTTAACAAGTATTTCATGATATTTGACACTAATTCTGGAGACTTAGCATACTTATTGTTACTGTCACAAAGACATCATTTTCCAAACTTATCTTTTAAAAAAGGTTTTATTTATTTATTTATTTGAGAGAGAGAGAGGGTATGCACACAAGTGGGGGGGAGGGGAAAGGGAAAGGGAGAAGTGGACCCCCCCCAGCCAGCAGAGAGCTGGAAGCAGGGCTCAATCCCAGGATCCTGGGATCATGACCTGAGCTGAAGGCAGATGCTTAACCCTCCAGACTGAGCTACCCAGGCGCCCCTCCAAGCTTATCTTCTCAATTTTTCTGCCTTAGTTTTTAATATACCTGCAATCAATTTGTTATTTGTAAATAAGTTATTTAGGTTTCTGCTGAAAAAACTAAATACAACAGTAAACAATATTGAGTAATAGCACCATACCATAGATTTGAATATTAAATAATTACCCATATTACTCATCAAGTCATCCTCCAATGATAACAAGTTTTTTCTATTTTAATAAGAGTGTTTGTTATGAATGATAAATTCCTAAGTCTAAGTATGTAGGGGGAAAATGAATGTAATTTTTGAAAATTTCACTCAACTGAAAAAATTGGGGGATGGCAGAGAAAGTACTTTTAAAATGCAATTAAATGATACATTAACATGAAAGATAAAACATCAGGTTACCTAATACATCAATGGAATTCTTTTCCTTTTTTTTTTTTTACATTGTTGGAATTATTTGCCAATAAGTTTTGAGGATATTTACATGTGTATTTCTTTTGGTCTATAGTTCTGTGTTTTGTTTTTTTTTTTTTTTTTTTTTTTTTTGGTTATTTTTTTTTTTTGTAAAATTGGGTGACAATTTAAATTTTATTTTTATGTATTTATCATAATGATGTATAGTTGGCATACAATATTATATTAGTTTTAGATGTAGACATAGTGATTCAACACTTATACACATTATGATATGGTCATCATGATAAAACTCATTACCATCTATCACCATACAAAATTAATAAAATTTTATTGGCTATATTTCCTATAACTTACATCCCTGTGACTTATTTATTTCATAACTGCAACTTTGTACCACTTACTTCCTTTCACCTATTTCAGCCATCCCTTGTCCCTGCTCCCTTATGGCAATCCCAACTTTGGTTTTTATATATGAGACTATTTCTGTTTTGTTTGTTTGTTTTTAGATTCCACATTATTAGTAAATCACACGGTATTTGCTTTTTTCTAATTTCATTTAGCATTAAAACCTGTAGGTCCATCAATATTGTCAAAAATGACAAAAATTTTATATGGTTTACTTCCATATTCAGACTATTATAGTAGCACTGCAATAAATATAGAGTGACTACATCTCCTCAAGTGAATGTTTTCATTTTCTTCAAGTAGATGCCCTGAGTGGATTTTCTGGGTGTTATGGTATTTCCATTTTTAGTATTTTGAGGAACCTCCATACCCTTATCCACTGTGACTACACCAATTAATTTCCCAGCAACAGCACACAAGTTTCCCTTTTCTCCACACCCTTGCCAATGTTTGTGATTTCTTGACTTTTCGATTCTGACAGGTGTAAGATGATAGATATCTCAATGTGGTTTTGATTTGCATTCTCCTGATGATTAATGATGTTGAGCATCTTTTCATGTGTCAGTTGGCCATCTGTATGTCATCTTTCAAAGAATATCTGTTCAAGTCCTTGGCCCATTTTTTAAGCACTTGTTTCTGTTCTTTTGTTCATTGAGATGTAGGAGTTCTTTATGTGTTTTGGATACTAACCCTTGGTTGGATAAATCATTTGCAAATATCATCTCCCCTTCAATAGGCTGCCTTTTTGTTTTGTTGATGGTGTCCTTGGCTGGGCAAAAGCATTGTGGTTTGATGTATTGTTTATTTTTCATTTTGTTGCCCTTCCTTAAGAAGACGACCCCAAAGAATAAAGATAAGACCCATCTCCAAGAGTTTGTTGCCTTGCTTTATTTTAGGAGTTTTATGGCTTCTGGTCTTATATTTAGGTTTTTAATTCATTTTAGGATTGTGTTTGTGTGTGTGTGGTGTAGAGCAGTCTGTTTTTATTCTTTATCACATAATTTTCCAGTTTTTTAAACACCATTTACTAAAGACTCTCTGTTCCCTACTATTTATTCTTGCCTTCTTTGTCATATATTATTTGACTTTATAAAGAGAGGTTTATTTCTGGGTTTTTTATTCCATTCCTTTGATCTATGTGTCTGTTGTTGTGCCATACTGCTTTGATTGCTACAGTTTTGTAGTATAGTTTGAAATCTAACAGTGTGTTACATGCAGTTTTGTTTTTCTTTCAAAAGATTGCTTTTAATTTTATTTATTTTTTTTTGGTTTTACTTCTTTTATTTCCGAACTTTTGACATCTTTGTTAATAAATTTTGACAAAAACAGATTGCAAGAAGGATAGCACTCCCTCCTCAACCAAAATCACATTTACTCATCATATTCAAACTGCTAAAAAACAAAGAAAATCTTTGAAGGCAGCCAGAGAGGGAAAAAAGACACATTCACTACAGATGAATAAGGATAAGAAATACAGCAACTCCTCATCAGATTATATACAAGCAAGAAGATGGTAGTATCATCTACACAGTGCTGAAAAACAAAGCTGTCAATCAGTATTTTTACTTAGTGAAAATATCACTCAAAAGTGAAGGAGAAATAATTTTTACAACAAGCAATAACTGAGGGAATTCATTGCTAGCCGACCTACTCTACAAGAAACGTGAAAGCAAATGATTCAGGTAAAAACAAAAACAAACAAAAACCAATAAAGGTTGGAAATTTAGATCCACACAAAGAAATGACAAGCATTAGAAATAGAATAAATGAAGCCAAACTAAACTATTTTCCTTATTTTATTCACTCTAAAAGCTACCTGCTTAAAGCAACAATTGTAACAATGTGTTGTGTATTTGTAGCATATTTTATTTTATTTATTTAAAAAAAAATTTTTATTATATTATGTTAGTCACCATACAGTACATTCCTGATTTTTGATGTAAAGTTCGATGAACAAATCATAAAATGGGCAGAAGATATGAACAGACACTTTTCCAATGAAGACATACAAATGGCTAACAGACACATGAAAAAAANAGACACATGAGAAAAAATGTTCAAAATCATTAGCCATCAGGGAAATTCAAATCAAAACCACACTGAGATACCACCTTACGCCAGTTAGAATGGCAAAAATTGACAAGGCAAGAAACAACAATTGTTGGAGAGGATGTGGAGAAAGGGGATCCCTCCTACATTGTTGGTGGGAATGCAAGTTGGAAAACAGTGTGGAGGTCCCTTAAAAAGTTAAAAATTGAGCTACCCTATGATCCAGCCATTGCACTGCTGGGTATTTACCCCAAAGATACAGACGTAGTGAAGAGAAGGGCCATATGCACCCCAATGTTCATAGCAGCATTGTCCACAATAGCTAAATCATGGAAGGAGACGAAATGCCCTTCAACAGATGACTGGATATAGAAGCTGTGGTCCATATATACAATGGAATATTACTCAGCTATCAGAAAGAACGGTTTTCAACATTTGCTGCAACATGGACGGCACTGGAGGAGATAATGCTAAGTGAAATAAGTCAAGCAGAGAAAGACAATTATCATATGATTTCTCTCATCTATGGAACATAAGAACTAGGAAGATCGGTAGGGGAAGAAAGGGATAAAAAAAGGGGGGTAATCAGAAAGGGGAATGAACCATGAGAGACTATGGACTCTGAGAAAAAAACTGAGGGCTTCAGAGGGGAGGAGGAAGGGGGAATGGGATAGGCTGGTGATGGGTAGTAAGGAGGGCACGTATTGCATGGTGCACTGGGTGTTATACACAACTAATGAATCATTGAGCCTTTCGTTTTAAAATCTAGTCTGTCTGATATAAATATTGCTGCTCCTTTTTTCTGATGTCCACTTACATGATAATATTTCTCAACTCCCTCACCATCATCTGCAGAAGTCTTTAGGTCTAAAATTAGTCTCTTGTATGGACTTTGAGAAACAAACTAAGGGCTTCAGAGGGGAGGGGGTGTGGGAATGGGATAGACTGGTGACAGGTAGCAAGGAGGGCACGTATTGCATGGTGCACTGGGTGTTATACGCAATTAATAAATCATCGAACTTTACATCAGACAAAAATAAAATAAAATTAGTCTCTTGTAGGCAACATATAGACGAGTCTTTTTTTTTTTTAAATCATTTTGACACCCTATGTCTTTAATTGGAGAGTCTTGTCTATTGAAATTCAAAGCAATTATTGGTAGGTATGATTTTTTACCATTTTATTACCATTTCTGTCATTATTTCTGAAGGTTTTCTCTGATCCTTTCTTGACTTTGTCACCTTTGGTCTTTCTTTACCACTGAAAGTGTCCCCTTTAATATATCTTTCAGGGCTGGTTTAGTGGTCACAAACTTTAGTTTTTGTTTGTCTGAAAAACCTTTTATCTCTCCTTCTGTTATGAATGAGAACCTTGCTGGATACAGTATTCTTGGCTGCAGATTTTTCTTATTCTTCACTTTGGATATATCATGCCACTCTCTTCTGGCTTGCCAAGTTTCTGCTGAGAAATCTTCAACTAGCCTTATGGGTTTTCCATTGTAAGTTAAGGACTGCTTTTGTCTTGCTGTGTTTAAGACTTTTTCTTTATCACCATATTTTCTAATACTAATTACAAGTGTGTTTTCGTGGTGTTGGCCTGCTTTTGTTGATTTTGATAGGAGTTCTCTCCTGGTTGGACCTGGGCTCTAAAAAGAGACAAAGAAGGGCATTATATAATCATAAAGGGGACAATTCAACAGGAGGATCTAACAGTTGTAAATATTTATGTCTCCAAGTTGGGAGTTCTCAAATATATAAATAGATTAATAACAAGCATAAAGAAGCTCATTAACACAATGATTGTAGAAGACTTTAGCACCCCACTTACATCATTGGGCAGATCATCAAACAGAAAATAGACAAGGAAACAATGGCTTTGAATGACACACTGGATCAGATGGACTTAACAGATATACTCAGAACATTCCATTCTGAAATACAGCATAGACATTTTTTTCAAGTGCACATGGAACATTCTCCAGAACAGATCACATACTGGTCACAAAATAGGCCTCAACAAATACAAAAAGAGTAAAGTCATACCATACCCCCTTTTGACCACAATGGTATGAAACTAGAAGTCGATCATAAAAATATTTTGGAAAAAACCACAAATACATGGAGGCTCAACAACATGCTAATAAACAATAAATGGGTCAACCAGGAAGTCAAAGAAGAAATGAAAAAATACATGAAAGCAAATGAAAATGAAAACATGACAGTCCAAAACCTTTGGGATGCAGCAAAAGCAGTCCTGAGAGGGAAGTATAGAGCAATACAGGAATACCTCAGGAAATAAGAAAAATTTCAAAAAAACAGCCCTTACTGATGAATGGATAAGGAAGAGGTATTACATAAGCACAATGGAATAGTATTCAGCCACAAAAAGGACTGAAATCTTGTCATTTGCAATAACATGGATGGAGATAGACAGTGTTATGCTAAGGGAAATAAGTCAGTTGGAGAAAGACAAACACACTATGGTTTCACTCATATGTGGAATTTAAGAAACAAAACAAACAAACAGAGAGAACAAAGAGAAGGAGGTAAAGCAAGAAACAGACTCTTAACAATGTAGAACAAACTGATGGTTACCAGGAGAGCGTGGATGGGTATATGAGTGAAGTAGGTGATGGGGATTAAGGAGGGCACTTGCTGTGATGAGCACTGGGTGATATATGGAAGTGTTGAATCAGTGCATTGTACACCTGTAACTAGTATTATACTGTCTGTTAACTAACTGTAATTTAAACTAATATTTAGAAAAAATAAAGATTGCTTTGGATATTCAGAATCTTTCACAGTTCCATACGAACTTTAACTAGTTTAATTTTTTCTAGTTCCACAAAATATGTTACTGGTATTTTCATAGGACTTACATTAAATTAATAGATTATTTTGTGTAATATGGATATTTTCACAATATTAATTCTTCCAGTCCATAAGCATGGTAAATCTTCTCATGTACTGATTTGTGTTGTCTTTGAATTTCTTTTATCAATGTCTTACAGTTTTCATAGCATAGGACTTACATTTCCTTGGTTATAATGCAATTATAAGTAGGGTTGATTTCTTAACTTCTGTTTCTCCTAGTTTTTTACTAGTGTATAGAATTGCAACAGATTTCTGCATATTAATTTTATATCCTGCAACTTATATGATTTCATCGATTAGTTCTAATAGTTTTTCTGGTGGAGTCTTTTGGTTTTTTTATCTAGGAAAACACTATTTGTTGTTTGCAAATAGTGACAGTTTTGTATTTTCCTTGTCAATTTGGATATCTTTTATTCTTTTGCTTTTCAGATTACTGTGACTAGGACCTTCCATCTTGTTTTAAGTAAAAGCCGTAGGAGTGGACATCCTTGTCTTGATCATGATCTTAAAAGAGCTTTTGCCTTTTCACTTTTGAGAATGATGTTATTCGTGGGCTTGTAATATATGACCTTTATTATGTGAGGTACATTCCCTCTCTACACACTGCTGGGAGTTTTTATCATAACTGGATGTTGAATTTAGTCAAGTGCTTTTTCTTCATCTATTGAGATTACCATATGATTTGGACCTTTCACTTGGTTAATGTGATGTATCAAGTTGATTGATTTGCAGATATTGAGCCATTCTTGTATACTTGGAATAAATCCCACTTGATTATGGTGTATGATCCTTTTGTTATATTGTGGAATTCAGTTTGCTAAAATTTTGGTGAAGATATTTGCATGCTAATCAAGGATATTGTCCTATAATATTCTTTGTTTTGATCAAGGTAATGCTGTCCACACAGAATGACTTAGAAGCTTTTCTTTGTCTTCAATTTTGGGATTAATTTGCAAGGAAGAGGCGTTAAGTCTTTTAACAATTTTTTAAAATTTAAATCAAATGTAGTTAACATAGAGTGTATTATTAGTCTCAGGAGTAGAATTCAGTGATTCATCAGTTGCATATAGCACCCAATGTTCATTATGTCAAGTGTCCTCCTTAATGCCCATCAACCAATTACCTCATCCTCCCCACCTCCACTTCAGCAACCTTCAGTTTGTTCCCTATAGTTAAGAGTCCCTTATGGTTTGCCTCCCTCTTTGTTTTCATCTTATTTTATTTTTACATCTCTTCCCCTACGTTCATCTCTTTTGTTTTTAAAATTGCACAAATAGTGGAATCATATGATATTTGTCTTTCTCTGACTGACTCATTTCATTAATCATAATACACTCTAGTTCCATCCATATCATTGCAAATGGCAAGATTTCATTCTTTTACATGGCTGAGTAATAATCCATTGTGTGTGTGTATATTTATACACACAGTAAATATAAGGTTTTATCTATCTATCGTCTGTCTATCACCTATCTATATCATCTATCTATCTAGCTATAATCTATCAATCATCTATCAATCTATACAACCTCTTTATCCATTCATCTGTTGATGGACATCTGGGCCCTTTCCATATATTGGAAATTGTGGACATCGTTTCTATAAACACTGGGGTGCATGGGCCCCTTTGAATCACTATTTTTTGTGTCCTCTGGATAAATACATAGCAGTGCAATTGCTGGGTCATAGGGCAGTTCTATGTTTAACTTTTTGAGGAAAATCCATACTGTTTTCCAGAGTAGCTGCACCAGTTTGCATTCCCACCAACAGTGTAACAGGATTTACATTAAAAAAAAAATTATTTGAGAGAGAAAGAGAGAGCCAGAAAGAGAGCACGAGTGGAGGGGAGGGGCAGAGGGAGAAGCAGGCTCCTCACTCAGGAGGGAACCTGATGTGGGGATTGATGACCTGAGCTGAAGACAGACACTTAACAAACTGAGCCACCCAGGCAGCCCAAGAGGCTTCCCCTTTCTCTGCATTCCCTCCAACATCTGCTGTTCCTGACTTGTTCATTTTAGTCATTCTGACTGGTGTGAGGTAGTATCTCATTGTGGTTCTGATTTGTCTTTCCCAGATGTTGCATGATGAGCATTTTTTCATGTATCTGGTATTAAGCCTTTTTTAGAGGTTGGGTAGAATTCACTTGGGAAGCCATCTGGTCGTGGATATGTGTTTGTTGGCAGTGTTTTGATTACTGATTCAATTTCTTTACTATTAATTAGTCTGCTTAGATTTTCTGTTCATTCCCGATTCAATCTTGAAAATTTGTTTATTTCTGAGAATTGGTCCATTTCCTTTAGATTGTCCAGTTTGTTGGCATATAATTGGTCACAGTAAGTCTCTTATGATCTTCTGTATTTCTGAGTTATGTCGTGTAGTAACCTCTACTAATTTCTGATTGTATTTATTTGGGTCCTCACTCTTTTTTTCCTGATAATTCTGGTTAAGGTTTTATCAATATTCTATATTTTTTCAAAGAAGCAGCTCTTAGTTTCATTGATCTCTTGTATTGTTTTTATAGTCTTATTTTCAATTATTTCCACTCTCATCTTTATTATTATTTCTTTCTAATTTTTTTCCTTTTCTAGTCCCTTTAGGTATAAGGATAAATTGTTTATTTGATATTTTTCTTGTTTGTTGAGGTAAGCCTGTATCTCTTAACACTTTCCTCTTTGAAATGATTTTGCCATGTCCCATAGATTTTGAAACATTGGGAAGTCCTTTTCTTTTTTCTCCAGGTTTTTTAGATTTTTCTCGTTGATGTCTTCATTGGTTGTTTCATAGCATACAGTTTAGCCTCCACATTTTTTTAAATTGATGTTTTTTATTCTTGTAATTGATTTCTAGATGCCTGCATCATTGTGATCAGAAAAGGTGCATGAGATGATTTTAATCTTTTTAAATTTAATGAGATTGGTTCTGTGGCCTTCCATGTAATCTATTCTGGAAAACATTCCACATGCATTTAAAAAGAATGTGTATTCCTTTGGCTTTAGATACAATGTTCCATACATCTTTATTAAATTCATTTGGTCCAATGTTCCTTTATTGATATTGTGTCTTCATGATGTATCCATTGACACAAGTGGGATGTTAAAATCCCCTATTATTATTGTATTACTGTCAATTTATCCATTTTTATTTTTTTAAATTTTTTTTAAAGATTTATTTATTTATTTATTTATTCGACAGAGATAGAGACAGCCAGCGAGACAGGGAACACAAGCAGGGGGAGTGGGAGAGGAAGAAGCAGGCTCACAGTGGAGGAGCCCGATGTGGGGCTTGATCCCACAACGCCGGGATCACGTCCTGAGCCAAAGGCAGATGCTTAACTGCTGTGCCACCCAGGCGCCCCAATTTATCCATTTTTAAAAATTTAATTTATTTGTCAGAGAGAGAGAGAGCACAAGCAGGGGGAGCAGCAGGCAGAGGAAGAAGCAGAACTCGATCCCAGGACCCTGGGATCATGACCTGAGCTGAAGGCAGACACTTAACCAACTGAACCACCCACGTGTCCCAAAATTTATCTTTTTTTTAAAAGATTTTTTTATTTACTGGGGCACCTGGGTGGCACAGAAGGTTAAGGATCTGGGCTCAAGTTATGATCTCAGGGTCATGGGATGGAGCCCCACTCGGGCTCCCAGCTCAGCAGGGGACCTGCCTGCTTCTATCTCTTCCCACCTCTGTTCATGCTCTCTCTCTCCCTATCTCTCTCTCTAAAATAAATTTTAAAAATATTAAAAAAAAGATTATTTATGTATTTGAGAAAGGGAGGGAGAGCAGGGTTAGCCAGAAAAAACACAAGTGGAGAGGGGGCAGAAGGAGAGGGAGAAGCAGACTCCCTATTGAACAGGGAGCCTGATGCAGGGCTCAATCCCTGGACCCCAGGATCATGATTGAACCAAAGGCAGATGCTTAACTGACTGAGCCACCCAGGCACCCCTCAATTTATCCTTTTATGTTAATATTACTTTTATATGTTTAGTTGCTCCTATGTTGGGTGCATAGGTATTTACCATTATTGTATCCTTTTGTTGGACTGACTCCTTTATCATATTGTGAGGTCCTTATTGTTTCTTGTTATTGTCTTTGTTTCAAAGTCTATCTTGTGTGATATAAGAATTGCTAACCCAGCTTTTTTTTTCTTTTCTTTTCCATGTGCGTTGAACATCTTTTCCCATCTTTTCACTGTCAGACTGTATATGTACAGTCTAAAGTGAGTCTCTTATAGGCACGATATAAATGGGTCTCAGTTTTTTTGCTTTTTTGCTTGTTTTTCTTTTTTTCTTTTCTTTTTTCTTATTTGCTTAGTCACACTGTTAGAAAAGGCTGGCTCCTGACACAGCTGACTGAGGGGCTTGGGAAGAAATATTAAGGGTATGCTTTTGGACAGGAGGAGTCCCTAGTGTCGCTGGCTGTATGGTTTGGCCACAAACATTGCAGACATACTGGTGGGCAAGGGCAACCACCACAGGAGTTCCTTTGGAGGGATTCTAGTCCTAGTGCAGCCACCCACTGAATGGGGTAGGGTGGGAGCCTTTGGGGGGATATGGATCCCAAATGAGATGGTCCACTGGATTTGGTGGTCCATAATCCAATTTGCAGATGTCCCAGATCCAGCTAAGCCTGCCTGGTGGGTGTGGAGGTGTGGGAGTCACTTTGGCAGTGATCCATACTGATCAAGGCCTTCTTCCAGGTATGGTGGGGCAGGTGCCCCTTTGCGGCTCACTAGCCTCAGTGTAAGTTGTCTTTGGGGTGTGGCAGGGCAGGAATCCCTTTTAGGGGCATCTGCCAGGACACAAATGTTGGGCAGGTGGGTCTTCTAGGAAACGCCAAGATGGGGTAAACGGTGCTAGAAAGGTGGATGGAGACTGTGAGACTTGGAACCCAAAGCATAAGGACAGCTAGGCAAAAGGTGGGAAAGAAAAATGGTGCCCAGCAGCTCTTCTGTTTCTGCCTCTGGGGCACCCCCCAAAAATAGTCATTAAATCTTCACAAATGGGTAAGCACTATTCAAACCGCTGCCCCTCTGCTGGGTCTCAGTGCAAGTGAGTTTTTATGAGCCCTATCAGAGCAGAGTCTTATTTTCCTATAACCCTTGAGCTCTCCCAGAGTTAAACCCCACTGACTTTCAATGCTCCTGCCGGTAAAACCCACTAAATTTCAAAGCCACATGTGATGGGGGCTCATCATGCCAGTGCAGCCCCTCAGGATGGGGGGATGCCCACTGCAGAGCCTGATCCCCTCACTCTTCACCAAGGACTCCGTGCCTGCGAGACCTCTGCCAATTGTGGGTCACCGAACTGGGGTTGTGGATCCAGACTGGGCCACGTCTCGCCCTTTCTACCCTTCTTGCTGTGACTTTTTCTTCATCTCTTTAGCTGTGTAGAGCTGTTCTTCTAGTCTCGAGATCATTCTGCACGTGTAGTTGTAGATGAGCTGTGTGCAGGGCGGAAGGTCAGCTCAGGACCCTCCTGCTTCACCATCTTAGTACTGACCTCAGAATTCTTCTCTTCAGCTTGTTATCTCATACCAAGGAAAGGGGAATGTTTATTTACAATGTCTAAAGATATTCACTTATACCATAATCCCTAGGAGACTGAGTTTGGATAAACAAGCTTTAGCTTTCTAAAACCTAGAAAGCGGAACTTAAAACCATATTTATGCTATAGAAATCAGGACCAATGCGTGGACCTTTTTATCAAAGGCTGAAACAGGCTAACTCTGTGAGTGATTCAATATGTTTCATTATATTTTCATAAACTAAACTAACAATCTATTTTTCTCTATTAGCCACAAAACAGGATTATAACATTTAAAGCATTCATTAATGATGTCAAATGATGTAAAATTCACTGTGTTGTCTTTTGAAATTGAGGTGCTTATATCTATTATTCTTGTGTTTATACACATTGCTGTTTTTAATTAAATACTTATATATATTTTTGTATAAATAATCTCCTTTGTTAAGTGTAAAAATATAGACTCACTTTTTTTATGCTTTTTCATTGTTTTCTTTTTTTAATGATTTTTTATTATATTATGTTAGTCACCATACAGTACATCCCTGGATTCCGATGTAAAGTTCAATGCTCCATTAGTTGCATATAACACCCAGAAAAATATAGACTCACTCTTTGGGCATTTAACTTTAATGAAATCTATGGCTGGTAGTAAGAAGTCATAGTAAAAATTACTCCAATTGTTTCCCTCTCCTTGATAGATCCTAATTATACATGTGTCATAATTCCGATGTTATCACATAGATCTCTTTTATGAATTATGTTTGCTCCTCTTCTCTGATTGGATTGTTACTCTAACCATCCAGAGCATTTAGGGCTACAGAAGCTAAATCTTTGCATGTAGCCTTAGGAGGAGCCACAAAGTAATAATGGTTGTAATTAAAGGACAAGCCTCATAAAACATAGGGCAGAGCAACACTTTTTAAATGTTAATGGCCTATTTTATTCCTAAGTTTACACCCACTAATTTCTAGGAAACAAAATTCAAAATCTAGGAACTGAACAGGCTATCTTGTCAAACTTTGATAATCCCTTTCAGATTTCTTCAATTCCAAAAGAGCATTTTCATATGTCCATATGACACACTGGGTGAGGAGACTGGGGTTCTTGATCGGTAACAGAAAGAAGAGTAATTGCAACTTGATTTCAAAAAAGGAAATACATCTCCAGAAAAAATTACTCCTGCTTAGTGTGTATTATCATACTGGTTAAGTTAGATTATGTATCTGATGCCTGGCTATTGTGGGGTGAAAAGAAGAAGACAGTTACAGAGCATAGGTTGTTTAGGCAAAAGACTTTTAATGAATATTTGGTAAAGTAAACCATGAAGAGATCACAGATAGCCAGAACGTCCGGTGGTTAGGCTCCATTTTAAGGATCTTCAGGCGTTATGTTACTGATCTTCAGATCAACCCTCTGGGGTGGCTGCAATTTACATCATCATGTCACAGAGGATGGCACAGAAGCATCAAGTTCTTAAATCAAAATGACTGAGATCTAGTGAATACACAAGGTAGCCCAATCTTCTAAGAATAAAATATGGAAACAAAATCTTAGCTGAATCTGCAGGCTGGAGCCAAATTCACACAGCCCAGCTCCGATCAACTAAAACACAGCCAAACCACAAACTGGCAAATGAGAAATAAATGCTTATTTTTAAACATCAGTGCAATCCTGGATTGTTTGTAGCACAACTTCAGCAATTTAAGTTAGAGTTGCCACTTACATATTATATGAAGTTGATTTAGAATATTCACATAGTTTCTCTATATAATGATGAGGAATAAGTACAGAGAATATAAAGAATATATCTTCAAAGAGATAAATGTTTAGAAAATATGAATTTATTTTAGAAATAACTATCCAGTTTAATCTCTCTCCCTGTTGTAATTGAATTAGGGTAGAAATATCTCTGAATCATGATCCAAGTATTAAATTTTGTACTGAATTCTGGGAATCACTAGCTGTTTGCTCCACACAAATATCTTTATACTTTTAATTCTCATTTTCTTCACTTTTAAGAATTTATTTTCACTTAAAAGTATTTTTAACATGGTAGTGACATGACAGAGGCGGTGATGTGACGAATTTAATAAAACAAGGTCTCTTCCAATATATCTGGAATCCAGGTGAGGAAAACAACACACAAGAAAAAGTGTCAAAGGACACTGGTTATTATTCAATGAAAAACCTATCTCTACTAAATAAAGAACCTAACCTTTCATAGAGTTGCACTAAAACAGATTCTGAAGATATACTTTTGTTCCATTCTCTGAGGAGGTGGAGCATATGTGAATGGCTATTATAGAGCAACCCTGTGGTTATTGCGTGATAACCCTGAGTGCCTGTTAACCAATCAGTACATTCGGCTCCAAATGGGTCCCTCACTGCCCTGTTCTCAGGTAATGGAGCTAGGTCTATAAACTTTTTTCTCCTGTCAGCTCACATGAAGTCGAGTTATATGGATAAAAGGCAATGGAACAAACAATCCTATAATTTGTATGGAACCAGAAAAGACCCTGAACCACCAGGGGGTTGTTGAAAAAGAAAACCAAAGCTGGGGGCATCACAATGCCTAACTTCAAGCTATATTACAAAGGTATGATCAATAAGACAGTGTGGTATTGGCATAAAAACAGACACATAGATCAATGGACCAGAATAGAGACCCCAGAAATGGACCCTCCACTCCATGGTCAACTAATCTTCAACAAATAGGCAAGGAATATCCAATGGAAAAATGGTGCTGGGAAAATGGTCAGCTACAGGCAGAGGAATGAAGCTGAACCATTCTCTTACACCGTACACAGAGATAAACTCAAAATGGATGAAAGCCTTAAATGTGAGACAGGAATCCATCAAAATCCTAGAGAAGAACATAGGCAGTAACCTCTTCGACATCGGCCACAGTGATCTCTTTCAGGACATGTCTCTAAAGGCAAGGGAAACAGAAGCAAAAAGGAACTTTCAGGACTTCCTCAAGATAAAAGGCTTTTGCACAGCAAAGAAAACAATCAACAAAACTAAGAGCAGCCCACGGAATGGGAGAAGATATATGCAAATGACATATCAGATAAAGGGTTGGTATCTAAGATCTATAAAGAACTTCTCAAACTCAACACCCAAAAGACAAATAATCCAGTCAAGAAATGAGAAGAAGACATGAACAGACATTTCTCCGAAGAAGACATACAAATGCCCAACAGGCACATGAGGAAATGTGCAACATCACTAGCCATCAGGGAAATACAAATCAAAACGGCAATGAGATACCACCTTACATCAGCTAGAATGGTAAAAATTAACAAGACAGGAAACAACAAGTGTTGGTGAGGACGTGGAGAAAGGGGAACCCTCTTCTACTGTTGGTGGAAATGCAAGCTGTTACAGACCCTCTGGAAAACAGTATGGAGGTTCCTCACGATGTTAAAAACAGAGCTACCTTATTACCCAGCAATTGCATTACTAGGTGTTTATCCCAAAGATACAGACATAGTGAAAAAAAGGGGCACATGAACCCCAATGTTCATAGCAGCACTGTCCACATAGCCAAACTGTGGAAGGACCTGAGATGTTCTTCAACAGATGAATGGATAAAGAAGATGTGGTTCATTTATACAATGGAATATTAGTCAGCCATCAAAAATGATGAATCCACACTATTTGCACCGACGTGGATGGAACTGGAGGGGATTAAGTAAAATAAGTCAAGCAGAGAAAGACAATTATCATATGGTTTCACTCAGATGTGGAACACAAGGAAGAATGCGGAGGGCCAGAGCAGAAGGGAGGGAAAACTGAAAGGGAAGAAATCAGAGAGGGAGATAAACCATGAAGACAGTGGACTCCAGGAACCAAACTGAGGGTTACAGAAGGGAGATGGGTGGAGGGATGGGGTAAATGGGTGATGAAAATAAAATAAAATAAAATAAAAATTCTAAAATAAAAAGAAAAGAAGGCAATGGAGAGACACTGAAGCCAAAAGGGCTGTTCTTCCTGGTTTCATGGTGTTTTCAGGATATTTGGCCTCTGGGGCTTGGTTGCCATGCACGCAGGAAGCCTGTGTATTCAGCCTCCAGAAGTTTCGTGGCCAGAACCATTCAAAGCCTCCTGCCCTCTGCACTGTGCCTCCTAATAGGGTGGCAGGGAGTTCTTCCTGCCTGCCAGTCACAACCTGAGATCCGTCCTCACCCAGTTCAGGTGTAGACTGTGGAATTCCTCTGTCCCAGGCCGATGCGGTGAGCATGTCTGCCATGATGACGTGTGTAGCCGCATTATCTTCAATGACATCTAAATCCCGTCTTCAGAGAGTTGACCAGGCTTCCCAGTGATCTCTCCCTTGGGTACTCTCCTTTCATCCTAATGTATTCTGATAATTTTATCTTAGTAGCCTTTTCTCTTAGTAGGATTTCTCTTACAAATAGATAATAATTGTTTGCCTCACTTCCCCTGGTTTCTGTGTGCTGACTCAATTCTGACTGATGACCTTGCAGCTCAGGGCTGTTCAACCCTCATTTGTAGCCCCTTTAAGAACTAGGACAAATCAATTCATTTGGAAATATTAGTAGAATTTTTCACTTTATTGAGGAATTTACAAAAACAATGCTTGACATTATGATTTGTGATTTAAGCAAAATTCATTTTAATAAATAGCAAAAGCTTGAGAAATGCTATGTACCTGAGTATTTACGTTTTAGATTAGTATGACACCAACATGAAGGGTGAAGGCGCAGGTACACTTTGGACTTTGGGAGATTATGAAGCATCACTGCAGGGTCATCCTTGTAACAAATGACCCATGCTAGTGAGTGTTGCTGATGACAGGAGAGCCCATCATGTGTGTGGACAGGGGCAATTGAGGAAATCTCTGTACCTTCCTCTTAATTTTGTTGTGAAAATTGCTCTAAAAATAACATCTTACAAATATTCTGAGAAAGCAATTGTATGGCTTCAGAAGAAATGAGAGATAGTTCTTTAGATGGTGACAGAGCATTATACCAAATTAGGTAACGAATGGCTGGTGCTTACAAACATATGGTTTTAATTCTAAGCAGGATGCATGAGAAACTATGTTTGAATCGACGATGAAAAATGGACAATTCTTGTCACTCTCTGAAAATACTGATGATCTGAAATACAGAGAATTACATCTTATTAATTTAGTAATACATACGATAATATTTTGATGAATAAATAATTTATTTCGACTAATAGTGATATATCAACACCTAAATATTTCCCTTGTCACTGTTCCATGAAAACACTGCAACATTTGTGTTCATCTAATTGTTCACATTTTAATGTTTTCCTTTTAAGATTAATTCTTTTGAGTCATAAAGTATAAACATTCTCAAGAAACTTACGTTTTAGAGAAGAAAGTTAAGCCTTTTGGCCACACAGATGAAGTATTACTCTTAGAGATTTTAACCCATGAAGAACGAATGAAGAAGTTCAACAAATACTATGAGAAAGCAGATTTTATTAGAAGTCAAATAGAAGCTCTTATACTCATTTGAATTTTGTAGTAACAATAAAAATTCTTTCTGACTTTATAGTATCTGTCTATATCTATGTATTTTGTATCACACTGGACACACTGCAAAAGTATCTTACTAGGACTAGGAAGGAGGAGAAACTGACAAAGATAACAATTTGGGGTTTCCGATAAGTGAAAAAAGGTCAAAAGTACTTTGTGAAATATTTACATTGGAAAAAATCCTCGAGATTCAAGTAAGAAGAAGCACCTTGTAATTTGCTTGTGTAGGACAGTTCCTATGCCTCTCCCCCTGTCACCCTAGCTCAGGGATCAAGAAGAATTGTAAATTTTTACATTTGGAAAAGCTACAAAGCAATGGTGCTGGTCAACAGGGACAGACTTGATTAGAAGTTGGGAAGGGGGCAAAATAGTCCATTGATTTTCAAGCTCAAAGTGCTAATTTTGCTCTGTCATGATGAGGAAAACTCAGGAGTTAGGAAATAGTGAAAAAGTAGATTAGTTAGGAAAAATAAAACAGAAGAATTGCCATGAACTCTCTACATACTCTTGGCAGAGGGGGAAAATATGTGTATAGGTAGAGGAGACCAACATGAACCCAGTAGAAAGTGAAAGCTGAAAGAGACTTGAGAACTGCTAATAAATTTATGAGGACTCCCCCCCACACACACACACACACATCACACGGCAGAGGGTGAAAGCCCAACTGACTTGCTGTGTTCAAACACAGACTTTTAAAAGAATTAGCGATTGACATTTAACCTTCAAAATCACAAGGATCATACCCAGGAAGATTGGCTAAAAACGAAAAAAAAATTAGACAATAAGAATTTGGGGAATCTGAATGAAAATATCAGAAGGCCAACTTCAGAGGAGAATATTCTGCAGTAAATTCTATGCAACTTACAAAAAATAATAAACCTATGAAAAATGAAAGAGAATCCATGTTTATTGAACTATATTGTCAAGAACGTCTACCTCTCAGCAGAGTCTGCTTCTCCCTCTGCCCCTCCCCTTGCTCATGCTGGTGCGTGCTCTCCGTCTCTCTCTCTTGCAAAAATAAATAAATAAATAAATCTTAAAAAAAAAAGAAGTTAAAAAAAAAGAAATTCACATCTCAGGACATCATACCGAAATGACTGAAGATCCCTTGAGAACACACTTGTACACTGCTGTTGGGAATGTAAATTGGTCAGCGATTACGAAGGAGAGTATGGATCTTCTTCAAAAAATTAAAAATAGAATGATGTTTGAACCAGCAATTCCACATGTTGGAAAATACATAAAAGAATTGAAAGCAAGATTTCAAAGAGATAACTGCCCACCCATGCGCACTGCAGCATTATTCACAAGAGCCTAGTGGTAGAAGCAGCCCGCATGTCCACTGGTGGATGGACGGATTAAGAAAACAGTACGCATATAACTATGCAATATTATTTAGCCTTGAAAAGGGAGGAATGCCTGTGACATGCTACAACATGGATGAAACTCCAGGATATTATGCTAATAGAAATAAGTCAGTCACACACACACACACATACACACACAAAAGCATATGCTCCCATTTATGTGAAGTATTTTAATAGTGAAACTGATAAGAAGGAGAATGGTGATGACTAAGCCTTGAGGGGAAAGTGGAGGAGGGGAATTACTGTTCAATGAGTACTGAGTTCCAGTTTTACAAGGTGAAAATGTTCTAGAGGTCTGTTGGCAACAACGTTATAGCTAGCCCTCTAAACTGTATGCTCTAAGTTGATGAAGATACATGATATAGTTAAATGTAATGTAAGAGGTGAGATAGTGTATGATTTCCACTAGATGACAGTCTGGAGAAAAGGAAACTATACAGACAGTAAAAAGATCAGCGGTTGACAGGGTTTAGCGGGGAAGGAAGGATGGATAGGTGGGGCACAGAAGATTTTTAAGGCAACGAAATATCCTTTATAACTCCATAATTGTTGATATATGTCCTTACATATTTCTCCAAATTCATAAAATGCACAATATCGAGAGCAAACTTTAAAGGACACTATGGTCTTTGGGGGCTAAAGGTTGTCACTATAGGTTTATCAATTGTAGCAAATGAATCACTCCACTGAGGGATACTGGAAGTGAGAGAGTGACATCATGAACACAGTGTAGGAAAAGACATGCACGATGGGTGTTTCAGCTGGCTTCAGTATGACATGGTTGAAAGTACAGGTTTCCCGCTCTATCTGAAAGTAGAGCGCTCCTATGAAACTTTTTCCTAAGCTGAGATGATGTAAATTGAAGAAGCAATTACCGTTAATTTATATGGAAAATTTGTTGAGCATTCCCTGACCCAAAAGATAGCTTCTCCTAGGCTTTTCTGGTACCTTAAGACACATCTTATTATGGATAAACACAATAAACAGAGCTGAAGCACAGACCTTCAAAAACATGGTTGAAAGCTACACTTGACACTGGGATACTGAGTACAGTTTCTGAGGAAGGAACCTGACAGGGTGACTCTCACTGTTTAGGGTGTGCACTACCTCTGTAACAGCAAACCTAGCACTGAACACAGTTCTCGCTCTTCACCTTTCTTTCATAAACCAAAAATCCCCTTCAGATTTCTTTTGTTCATCAAATACTGAGACTTTCATAAAAGCAAAGTGACATAAAACAAATTTTTGAAAAATTTAGGCATACATGTAATAATTGGGGAAAAGAGCTATTAGTGGTAATTAAATGTATTTTATCAGAAGTTAGATTTCATTTGAAGTAGATGGCGACCAGTTAATAATATGTGTGTGAAGAGTGCCATCAGCAAGATGGAGGGTAGAAGTTCCCAATGGTCATTACCCCACAAAAAAACAGTAAGAACAATAACCAAACAACTTCAAAATAAAAATGGCTCAGGGAATTCTCTAGATAACAAAGAATAATCAGCATCCAAAATCTTTAAAAAACTTACCATACTCAACACCCCAAAGACAAAAATCTGGTCAAGAAATGGGCAGAAGACATGAACAGATATTTCTCCAAAGAAGACATACAAATGGCTGACAGACACATGAAAAAATGTTCAACATCACTTAGCATGAGGGAAATACAGATCAAAACCACCATGGCATATCACCTCACACTGGTCAGAATGGCTAAAATTAACAACACAGGAAACAAGAAATGTTGGTGAGGATGTGGAAAAAGAGGGTTGGTGGGAATGCAACCTGTTGGTGGGAATGCAAACTGGTACAGCCATTTTGGAAAACAATATGAAGATTCCTCCAAAAGTTAAAAATAGAACTACTCTATGACCCATCAATTGCACTCCTAGGTATTTGCCCAAAGTATACAAACACAGTGATTCGAAAGGGTGCTTGTCTTCCATGTTTATAGAAGCAACGTTTATAGTTCTGCAATAGCCAAAATATGGAAAGAGTCCAGTTGTCCAACAACAGATGAATGGATAGAGAAGAGTTATTTATATATGAGATGGAATATTACTCAGCCATCAGAAAGAAAGAAAAAGAAGGAAATTTTACCATTTGCTACAACATGGATGGAACTAGAGTGTATTATGCTAAACGAAATAAATCAGAGAAAGACAAATACCGTATGATTTCACTTGTACATGGAATTTAAGAAACGAGACAGATAAATATAGGGGAAGGAAGGAAAAATAAAATAATACGAAAACAGAGAGGGATGAAAACCATAATACCTCTTAACTATGGGAAACAGACTGAGGATTGCTGGAGGGGAGATGGGTTTGGTGATGGGGTAACTGCATGATGGGCACTAGGAAGGGTACTTGAAATGATCAACACTGGGTGTTGTATGCAACTGAGGAATCACTGGATTCTTCCTCTGACACTAACAGCACTATGTTAATTAAAATGAATTTTAAAAATTTAAAAAAGAAAAAAAAAGCCAAAAAACAAAGAAGCATCAAAAACCTGGGGGAGCTAAAAAATCCAGGTTTGCTGAATAAAGTAAAGAAAGCATTTTGCCTGCATGACCCAAACCTCCAGTTGAGAGCTGTTCTGCACCTGGAGGAATTCACTCAGAGGGAGTCACCACATGGAGAGAAGAGGAACATGAGAACCCAGCAAGATTCACCTTTTGTGGACATTGACAGCTTTTGCAACAGAGTCGCCCACTAATGCTGATCCCACTTGATGGAGCAGCACGGAATGCCCTCACCCCCTGCATCTACTCCCAGAGGCTGGCGCTGTTGCTGTGGGGAGACTGGCCTTTAGGGCCCCAGTTGTTGCTCTTAGGGACTGGGCAGCATTGCACCTCACCATATACAATATGACAGCTGCCTCTGATGTTTGGCCACTCCTGGTCCCAGGTTGGGGCTTTGATGTAACATTACCAGGGCAGCTTCTGCTGACCTGAACCCTGCCCCCCAGGTCATAAGACATGCTTTGATTGCCGCTAGTGGTGCATGTTGCTGCTTCCCTGTGCCCCTCCCACTGGGATCCATGTCGTGACTCTGGGTTTTCCCTGTAAAGGGTGCTCCTGCTGCCCTGAGCCCCACTCCCAGGCCTGGATTCTGAACTGCCATTGCTAACACCAGGTTGCTGCTGCGTGGACACTTTCTTTCACCCATGGCAGCTCAAGGTTCTGACCCATCATTGCTAGAGCCAAGCTCCCACAGCCTTGAGCCCCATCTCATAGGATCCATAGCAGGACTCTGAGGCCTCATTGGTGGTACTGTCCTGCTGCGTCCCCAGACGCACTTTCAGCTCCCATTTCACAGCCTGCTCTGTAGTTTTGTTACTTATACTCAAAAGGAAGAATGTTATAAATGCATGGGCTGAGTAGCTTCCTTTTCAAGGAGCTGAATAGAGAAGAGCCAATTAAAGTTATAGAAGGAAGAAATGATAAACATATTTAGCTGAAAGGATTATGATGCATGTATAATAGAATAACTCACAGTTGCACCAAATGGATCAATACCCAAATATCCAAGGGCAGTATGATAACTCTGAAAGAGAACTATAATGAATGTACTGTTTGCACAAAGGATGGTTTTTTAAGTATGAAATTGACATAAAAAATACATAACGAGGTTAATGAAACAGATTATAGAGTGTAAAATATACCCACATATACATGGAATGGAGATTTCAAGAAGGATGCAAAGTCAGTTAGTGGAAGAAGTAAGATCTTTTCAACAAATGTGGATGAGCAGTGGGTATTGTTTGTAAGTGATGAGTCACTAAATTCTACACCTGAAACTAATATGCTTTATATGTTAACTAACTGGAATTAAAATGAAAACTTGAAAAAGGAAAGAAAAAAATGAAATTGTTTTAGAAACAATTAGTATCAAATAATATTAATATTTATATACTTTATAGTATATAAAACGCTAATAGTATATAAAGTGCTAAAAATTGCTCATACACAAATGTAAACTATAAAATTTCAAGGAGATATATATATATATAAAACACATTACTTAAAGTGGGCTGGAGATTTCTTAGATAGAATACCAAAAGCATGATCCATATAAGAAGAAATTGATGAAGTATAGTTCATCAGGACAATTTCTACGCTTTGAGGAAAAAAGAAAGCTAAATCATAGACTTCAGAGGAAATATTTACAAGTCATACATCTAATAAAAGACTTGCTGCCAGCATACATAAAGAATTCTCAAAATAAAACAAACAAACAAACAAAACCAAAATATTTCAATAGTTAACTTCATCAAAAAACATCTATGGATGGCAAATAAGTACAGGAAAAGATGCTCGACACTATTAGTCTTAGGAACATTCAAGTTAAAACCACTACAAATCAACTTCCTGTTCTGGAAAGATAGAGAAGATATACTTTTTGCTATTCCTTCCACCAAATAGAGCCAAAACCCCTGGACATTACATACAAGACATTATAGAAGATTCAGAAAGATGGTGTTGACAGAAGCAGGCACTCCAGACCCAGGAATGACATGTCAGTGAGCGCCCTGGAATTTCTCTTTACCTCACATAGCCCGGACTGATGCCAGAGAGGCTGGCAACCCACAGACACCAATGGGGACAGACAAAAGTCCCCAAAATATTTTTTCTCTCCAGTCAAAATAATGAGAATAAGGCATGCTAGGAAAACAGAAAATTTTTAGACTCTGAATGCATTATTCCAATAAAAACCCATTGACTCTCATACAAAAATATCACTCAGGAATGGAGGGGAAATCAAGATATCCTGCGATAAAGGAAAACTATGAAAATGTGTCACCACCAAACCCACTCTGAAAGAACTGCTAAGGGGGATTATCTAAGCAGAAATTAAAAGATAGGGGCGCCTGGGTGGTTCAGTCATTAAGCGACTGCCTTCGGCTCAGGTCATGATCCCAGAGTCCTGGGATCGAGCCCCGAATCAGGCTCCTCAGCTGGGAGCCTGCCTCTTCCTCTCCCACTCCCCCTGCCTATGTTCCCTCTCTTGCTGGCTGTCTCTCTCTCTGTCAAATAAATAAATAAATAAAATCTTAAAAAAAAATTAAAAGATAAAAGAAGGAATCTTGGATCATCAGAAGAAAGAGAACAAAAAAAAGAATAAAGCTATCATTAGGTCTAATGGACTTCCCTTCACCTCTTGTGTTGTTTAAATTGTTTGACAGTTGAAGCAAAATTATCAGTTGAAGTGAAATTTTAACATCCATGTGATTTTCAATGTAAGTAGAGAAATATTTAGGAAAATTATAAATAAGACACAGTAAAGGAAGGTAAGTCTCTGTATTTTACTTAAAGTGCTGTGGATTGTGATAGAGTGTAGACTGTGATATGTGTATATATGATTATCTGTATAAAGACATCTAATATCTATATTATTTTATATAAAGCATATTAGAGCATATATGACATATATATGTTTATATATCTAAAGTTACTTATGAAGAAAAGATCTACTTTGGCATAAATTATACTCCATCAGGTGATGATGTAGAAAAGTGTATCCTATAATTTTATCTCACAGCGTCACAAACAGAGTATCACAAAGAATGAATTCCCAATGGGTTATAAACTCTATTTAAAAGTTAAAAAAATGAAGAAATAAAGAAATAAAGAAAAACACATAAATCCTAGAGAGTAACAGGAAATTATATTCATGTACTTAGACTAACTTCTGAAGTAGGTCTAAAACAATCACCAAAATGACAAATTGGACTAGAGTAACATTAATACATTTTCTCATTAAAAGAGTCCAATTTCAGAGTAAAAAGCAAGTCGCAGAGTCAAAAATCTATTTGCATCTTATAAACTCAGAAAAGAGCTCATACCCAAAATAGGACAAGGACTGGAAACATTTGAAATCTTACCATGTCCTCTTCATCTATGGAGAGCAGGTTAGAGTTCTTAATAGCACAGGACATTGAACTCTCATTCCAAGTTTTTTTTTCAGTGCTGATGTAATAGCAATTGTTAGAATGTGTAAGCCACTCTTTTGGACAACAGTGATAAGCTGGAGAAAGATTATGAGATATTATCCAAAAGAACCTTGAATATTAACAAATTCAAGTTCATTTACATATTCGCGTATGTATACACATATGTGTGCTTAACATAGCCATGTACACTCACAGAGTGGATTAAATAGAACAAAATATACTTACACACACTCAACAGAGAATGGTTAGCCTATCATTCCCTAACATATGTGCTCATATATAGCAAACACATAAAAATATCCATCTCTACATGTCCTGAGAGTCACTGAACGAAATCACTATTTTAGAATAGTAAAATGATATCTCTTATCATGTTATAGCAGGAGGAAATTTGAGACAACGTGTAACAATGGACATCGGGATTTGAGTATTTCTTCAGATTGTTACATTAGAAGTAGCACTCTCCTATAATCATTATTTCTGAAAGTTTATTAGATAATTTTCTAATTTATTTTCCTCAAAAGAATATATTATCTTTTCCTAGCCCAAGATAGAGGTTAAATAGAAACTATACTAATATCAGAATTTTGAAAATGATGTACGTTTCTGGATCCTTGTTTCCATGGATGTTTGGTTCTGCTCCGGTCCTTCAGTAACTAGAAAAATTAAAGCAATCATCATACAAACTTAATATTAAACTAAATAATTCATAATGATGTGAGTTTCTTAGTTTGAAATTTGGGGTATTGTTTAGAATTAGAAAATTCTGTAATAAAATTGATTTTACCAGTAAGTAGTTAATGAAGTAATGAACATGTGGGGGAAGATATTTCAAAAGTCCAAAGAACCAAATCTCACCACTTCTTGTAATATTTGGTTTACACAACCTCAAGAATTAATTTGTGCATTTCTCAATAAGGTCTCCACTATAACTTATCTTTGAGTTATGAAACCTGAACATATTTGTAATACACACTACCATTATTGTTATTTCTAATGTGACAAATTCAAAATACCCATTCCAAGCTAAGAATATATATGCATTAAAATGAGATAATACAATTCCATAATGTTACACGATATTTTGAGGCACTGACAATCATTAAGGCGAAAAATTTCCTTGTAGTCATTCCAACACTTACTTACAGGTAATAACAGCTATTGTGACCACACTGGACATCAAGACAAGGCAGATGATTCCCAGGATCCCAGCAATGAGCTTTCCTGGACATGAAGGTAAATAGTAGGAAGAGAAATGAAAACACTGAAAAAGGACTGGCAGTAACAATCCTTTAAGAAATTTACATCCAAGAGAACCAACGATGCTAAGGGAATCACATATAAAAATTTGGACCCCAAACCCATATCTACCATTGCAATCTTCTCTCAGATATACCATTGCATTTGCAGTAAATATATTATCCCATGAGATGTTGGTAAAGACTAATTACAACAATGCCTGAACAATTAGTCCTCAGATATCAATTACAATACCGTACTTTTACTTCATGCTCTGATCATCACAAATGAAACATACGGGAGATCATTCCCTACTCATTTTCTGCACCCCTGCATGCCAACCACACATCATAGTACAGCTTATACCGAGTATATATTAAATGTTTTACCTTTGCAGTGGGAGTTCTTGCCGTTCCCTTGAAGATCCTGAGAAGCATTTTGAAGATTTAATTCTGCATAGGTTATTTCCTGCTCAGTTACTGAAGTGGAACTTTTAGTGCCCTTAGCTTTCATTTGCTGTCTTTTTGAGTTCTTGACAATATTAAGTTCTGCATAGGTAATGCCTTGGTTATTCATCTCTGCAGCTGAACAGTGTCAGGCACACTGAACAGAACGGTACTGAAGGACTTGATGAATAGTGTATGTAATGACAAGATTTCTAGGACAGTCACACTGGGTGGAGCATGGGGTGAATGAGTTCATCTGCGGTTGAAACAATGTAAATCTGGTACTAGTTTCCTTAGAGTTTTGAAGAAGCATTTTATGATAGAATAAGTGGTTTTACAATGATATTCTGCATTTAACACAATAATATTGGTTAGAATAAGATAAAGCAATAAATTAGTGAAAAAGAAAGAAATTCATGAATAATATTGTCCTTATTAATGTAAGGACAGATTCCACAGAAGCATGTCAATACTATTGGAATAACTGGTTTAAAATTAAAATGCTGTTTTAGAAAAAAATGCTGCACAAAATTTTGACAATTTTAAAATCCATATTGGTTAAAAATTGAGTGTTCTAAGATTGAGGAATACTAGTTTTAGCACAAATAGGAATTTCCTGTAGTAAATGACTTTTTTTTAGGACTTGCATTTCTTTCCTAAAAGGTAATGTAGTGCTATCAAGTGAATTTTTATTTTGAATAATTGCAGAGTTCTGAGTAATTGTTAAATTTCAAAAGAAAGATTTTATACGTTGAAAAATATCACGACACATAAACTTTTCCGAATTTAAACCATACTGAAAACAAAAAAACAATAAATATTTTTTAAAGTACTTATTTAGTACCAGAAATTGACAATTGATTTAATGATAAAGATATGAAACCATGAAATGGTAAATAAAGGTGTAGATCATTTATGGAAGAACACTGTTGGTACAAACCACAGAAAGATCTATGAATGTCAAAGACAGTGAGGGTAGCTTTAGTTGTATAGAGAATTCCAATAAACCAAATCAATGTAATTTCATAATTCTTAGTCAATGAGCTCTGCAGTCAGTGAAAACTGGAATTACCTCTGGCTCTCAGATTTACAAAGTATGACCTTTAAGAAGTTACTTCCTGTCTAGCTATCTAGTTTTTACTAATCTAAAATGGGAATTATAATATGTAAAATATATGCACATGAAGCACTTAATATTCCATCCAGCTTTTCTAAGTTCTCAAATATATCAGTTATTTTAATTATTTTTACCACAATAGCCACATTATCATTACTGATTCATATCCTTTAGACCATGTAACATAATTCATTAGACAGGATTGTCTTTCAGTATTAAATACCTTCTTTTGCCAAATTTTGTTCAATTTTTTAAGAAGTCTTTTGATTGTTTATAATCAACTTATGTTAATATAAGTTACATAAGCATTTTGCAGAAAGTACCTCATCTTGCTTTTTTTATGAAAAGGAATTACATTTGACTGTTGTGATTTGATGGATTCCCTTTAAGAAACTATTTTTAAAGGTTCAGTTAAATAAAGAAAATAAATCTAATTATATCTATAACTGATGACAAGTCCAAATTGAATTTTCTTGTCTTGATGCTTATGGGATCTCACTTGAATTATATTGATTTGCAAACACAATTATACCTGTATACATATACTTAGTTACTTCTCCATAGGCAAGAATTTGAATATTTCAATAAGTTCTCCAATGTATTTCAAATTCATTTTTGTTTGTTGTTCCGATTGTTGGAATTAAGATACCAATGTGATTTGGTTGTATATTAACTGTGCCTCAGTTCCATCCCATGCAGCATTTGTAATCTCTCACCAAATGAGGTGGCTGGAGAGAGACAGCAGAGTAGTGACACATACCTTCTGTTGGTCAGAGAGTCCGGCATCTTCCAGTGGGAGATCAGGTTACTCTTGTAAACAGACAATATCTGTGGTCTTCACAGACTGCCGGCTCTGTGAAAGTTCAGAGTGAGGCAATAGTAGAAAAAGTAGATTTCTCATCAATGTGTCACTTAAAATTTGAACAGGAAATTCTTACACTTGGCCTATTTTGAAGACACTTTATCTCATCACACACCTCCAGAATGTCCGAGACTTTCAGCTTATAGTGTGTCATTTACTTTGTCCCTTGGTAAGTACCTCTGAGAAATGTTTATGTTCCACAAGATATTGGGGTCAGAGATTTGACTACCCAGGGTGTTAACTTGCTTCTATCTGAATCACAGACACTGAGAACCTAGATCTTGTGAGAAATGTCTTAGATGTTTAAGTTTTACTTTTAGACTAGGTTGCTAAATCTTGGTATTAAATACTTCTTTCTCATGCTCTTGCTATGTCACATCTATTATACTGAAGATATTTTAAAATCATGATTCCAATAACAGATATTTAATATTTGGCACAAATTTTGAAGACTTGTTATAATCAATTTTATTGTCACTGTCACAATGACATCAATTTCCATACTTCTCAATTTTTCTACCTTACTTTTTAATATACCTGCAATCAATTTTATAATTTGTAAGTATGTTACTTAGGTTTCTGCTGAAAAAAACAAATGCCTGCAGGAAGAATACAACATTGAATAATACTGAATGACAGCACCATGCCAGAGATTTGAATATTACATAATTATTCATATATTTTTTATTCTTCCTCCAATGATAACTAGTTTATATTTTAATAGGAATATTTTTTGTAAATAAAAAAAAACCCTAAGGCCAAGTATGTAGTTTTTAAAACTTAAACTTAACTGAAAAAATTATTCATATATTCTTGCTCCAATGATAACTAGTTTATATTTAATAGGAATATTTTTTGTAAATAAAAAAGACCCTAAGGCCAAGTATGTAGTTTTTAAAACTTACACTTAACTGAAAAAATTGGGAGAGGCCAGAGAAAGTACTTATTATTTTTTTTTTAAAGATTTTTATTTATTTGAGAGAGGGAGAGAGAGAGAGCACGTGAGTGGGGCAGAGGGGTAGAGAGAGTTGGAGAAGCAGACTCCACTAAGCAGGGAGCCCGACGTGGGACTCGATCTAAGGACCCTGGGACATGACCTGAGCCGAAGGCAGACGCTTAACCAACTGAGCCACCCAGGCACCTGAGAAAGTACTTTTAAAGCACAATTAAATGACACGTGAACATCAAAAGAAATAAAGCATTAAATCTAAATTGCTTAGTTTGAATCAAAGGAAATCTTTTCCTTTTTTTTTTTTTTTTACATTATTGGTTTCTTTTGCAAAAAATTTTTGAGGATGTTTGCATGTATATATCTATTGGTCTGTAGTTTTTTTTTTTTTTTTTTGGAAAATTGGGTGACTATTTTTATGTATTTGTTTTTAATGTATAGTTGACATACAATATTATATTAGTTTCAAGTGTAGACAAAGTGATTAAAAATTTATACACATTATGGTATAATCATGATAAAGCTTATTACTATCTATCACCATATAAAATGTTATTCACTATATTCTGTATGCTGTAATGTACATCCCTGTGACTGACTTACTTTATTACTGAAAGATTATATCACATACTTCTTTTCACATTTCACCAATTACACCTATTTGTTTCTCTATATATGAGTCTGTTTCTGTTTTTTGTTAGTTTTTAGATTCCACATTATCAGTGTAAATCATACATTATTTGCCTTTCTCAGATTAATTTCAATTAGCATAAAATCCTCTAGGTTCATTGATATTGTCAAAATGACAAAAAAAACCCATTCCTTTTCATTGCTGAGTAATATTTCATTGTGTGGTGCGTGTGTGTGTGTGTGTGTGTGTGTGTGCGCTCATATCTTCTGTTTATTCATTCATCTATAGATGCACACATGGGTTGCTTCCATATCCTGGCTATTGCAGTAACGCTGTGATAAACATAGGGTGGATACATCTCCTCAAGTGAATGTTTTCATTTTCTTCAAGTAGATGCCCTGAATGGATTTTCTGGATGTTATGGTATTTCCATTTTTAATTTTTTGAGGAACCCCCATACACTTATCCATTGTGACTACAACAATTTAAATTCCCCACCAACAGTGCACCAAGGTTCCCTTTTCTCCACATCCTCACCAATGTTTACTATTTCTTGTTTTTTTTTTTTATTCTGACATGTGTGAGGTGATGCCTCATTGTGGTTTTGATTTACACTTTCTTGATGATTAGTGATGAGCATCTTTTCATGTGTGTGTTGACATTCTGTATATCTTCTTTCAAAGGATATCTATTCAGGTCCTTGGCCCATTTTTTTAACATCTTCTTTGTGTTCTTTTGGCATTGAGATGTAGGAGTTCTTTATATATAATGGATAGTAACCCCTTGTTGAATATATCATTTGAAAATACCATTTTCCAGTAGTCTGCCTTTTTGTTCTGTTGGTGGTTTCCTTGGCTCAGCAAAAGATATGTAGTTTGATATTTTGTTTATTTTTTATTTTGTTGCCTTTCCCTAAGGACACATATCCAAAAGAATAAAGTTAAGACCTGTCTCCAAGAGTTTGTTGCCTATCCTGTCTTTAGGATATTTATGGTTTTGGGCCTTATATCAAGGTCCTTAATTTTTTTTAGGTTTATTTTTGTGTATGGTGTAAAAAAGTGGTCCAGTTTTATTCCTTATAACATAGTCTTCCAGTGTTTTAAACACCATTTACTAAAGACTCTTTTTCTCCCCATTGTCTATTCTAACCCTCTTTGTCATATATTATTGACCACATAAACAAATGTGGTTTCTAGGATTTGTATTCCATTCCTTTGAGTTATGTGTCTATTGTTGTGCCATACTGCATTATACCATGCATCTTTTCTGACCACAGCCCTGTGAAACTACAATCACCCACAAGAAAAAATCTGCAAAAAAATCACACATACATGAAGGTTAAACAACACGTTTCTCAACAGTGAATGGGTCAACCAGGAAATCAAAAAATAAAAAAAAAATACATGGAAACAAATGAATATGAAAACACAATGGTCCAAAACCATTGGGATGCAGCAAAAGTGGTCCTAAGAAGGAAGTATAGAGCAATACAGGTGCACTTCAAGAAGCAAGAAAAATCTTGAATAAACAAGCACCAACTGGTGGGTGGATAAAGAATAAGTGTCATATGTATACACAATGAAGTATTATTCAGCCATGAAAAAAAGAATGAAATCTCTATTTACAACAACATGGATGGAAGTAGACAGTATTATGCTAATGGAAATAGAACAGTTAGAGAAAGACAAATATGATCTTACTCATATGTGGAACTTAAGAAACAAAACAAACAAAGAGAAAAAAGAGAGAAGGAGGCAAAGCAAGAAATAGATTCTTAACTATATAGAACAAACTGATGGTTACCAGAGGGAATGTGGGTGGGGAATGAGTAAAATTGGTGGTGGAGATTAAGGAGGGCACTTGCTGTGATGAGCACCAGGTATTATATGGAAATGTTGAATCAGTACCTTGCACACCTATCAATATTACACTGTATGTTTAATAACTGGAATTTGAACAAAAATTTTAAAAAATAAAGAATGTTTGGATATTTAGAGTCTTTTGTAATTTCATACCAACTTAAGGTAGCTTATTTTAGTTCTGTAAAAATTGTTATTCATATTTTCATAGGGATTACAATTAATCCATAAGTCATTTTGTGTAATATGGGTATTATCACAATATTAGTTCTTTAGCTGCTAAGCATGGTGTATTTTCCCATTTACTGATTTTTGTCACCTTGAGTTTCTTTTCTCAATGTCTTATAGTTTTCAGAGTATAGGATTTATACCACCTTGGTTAAATTTATTATTAAGTAATCTGTTTTTATAAATGGGATTGTTTTCTTTTTTAAAATATTTTATTTACTCATTTAAGAGACAGAGATAGCAAGAGATGCACAAGCTGGGGGGAGAAGCAAAGAGCTCCATGCAGGGCTTGATCCCAGGACCCTGGGATCATGACCTGAGCTGAACGCAGACACTTAACCAACTGAGCCACCCAGGTATTCCTGGGATTGTTTTCTTAATTTCACTTTCTCATAGTTTTTTACTAGTGTATAGAAATGAAGCAGATTTCTGCATATTAATTTTGTATCTTACAGTTTAGTTAAGTTTAATTAAGTTTTCATTTATTAGTTCTAGGAGGTTTTTTTTGGTGGAGTCTAGCTTTTTCTATCTAGAGAATCATGCCATCTGCAAATACTGACAGTTCTGCATTTTCCTTATCAATTTGAATGTATTTTTTCTTTTTTTCTTTTCATATTACTGTGGCTAGGATCTCCAGTACTTTGTTGAATGAAAGCGGTAGGAGTAGTCATCTTTGTCTAGATCCTGATCTTAAAGGAAAAGGTTTTGGTTTTTCACTGTTGAGAATGATGATAGTTTTAGGCTTGTATTTTGTGGCCTTCATTATGTGGAGGTACGTTCCCTTTCTACATACCAAAAGTAGTTGTTATTATAAATGGGTCTTTAATTTTGTCAGGGCTTTTGCTGCATGTTTTTAGATTACTATATGATGACCTTTCAATTATTTAATGTGATATATCAAGTTGATCGATCTGCAGATATTGAAACATCTTTGCATACGTGGAATAAATCCTATTTCATCATGGTCTGTGATCATTTTATTGTATTGAATTCAGTTTACCAATATTTTGGTGAGGATTTTTTTGCATGTTCATCTGGGATATTGGCCTATAATATCCTTTTGTGTGTGTGGTGTATTTGTGTGTGTGTGTGTGTGTGTGTGTGTGTATTGTGTCCTTATTTGGCTTTGATACACACAGAAGGAATTTGAAAGCTTTCCTTTGTCTTTAATTTTGCTATTAATTTGAGAAAAATAGGTATAAAGTCTTATTTAAATTTTGTTAGAATTCACCTGTGAAACCATCTGGTCCTGGGTGTGTGTTTATTGGGAGTGTTTTGATTAATGATTCAATTTCTTTACAGTTAATTAGCCTGCTTAGATTTTCTATTTATTACTGATTTAATCTTGAAAATTTGTATATTTCTAGGAATTGGCCCATTTCTTCTAGATTGTCTGGTTTATTGGCATGTAATTGTTTGCAATAGGTCTCCTATGATCTTCTGTATTTCTGAGGTGAGTCATAACTATTTCCATTAATTTCTGAATATATTTATTTGGGTCCTCACTCTTTTTCCTGACAATTTTGGTTAAGGTTTTATCAATTGTCTATATTTTTTCAAAGAAGCAGCTCTTAGTTTCATAGATCTTTTGTATTGTTTTTATAGTCTCTTTTTCAATTATTTCCACTTTCATCTTTATTATTCCTTTTAATTTGTTTGGCTTTGCTTTTTCTTTCTTTAGTTCCTTTAGGTATAAGGATAAATTGCTTATTTGAGATTTTTCTTGTTTAGCGAGGTAGGCTTTTATCTCTAAACACTTTCCTCTTTGAAATGATTTTGCAGTGTTCCATAGATTTTGAAATATTGGGATGTCCTTTTCGTTTTCCTCCAGGGATTTTAGATTTTCTCGTTGATATCATCACTAATCCTTTGGTTATTTAGTAGCATGCAGTTCAGCCTCCACGTTTGTTTTTTATTGATTTTTTTTCTTGTAATTGATTTCTAGATGCCTATATCATTGTGGTCAGAAAAGATGCATGATATGATTTCAATCTTTCTAAATTTAATAAGCTTTGTTCTGTGACCTTCCATGCAATCTATTCTGGAAAATGTTCCATGTGCAATTAAAAAGAATATGCATTCTTCTTTTTTAGATGCAACGTTCCATATCTGTCTATTAAATCCATCTGGTCCAATGTACCACTTTTTTTTTGTTTGTTTGTTTTTTGTTTTTTTTGCTACTTTGTCTTGATGATCTATCCATTGATGTAAGAAGGGTGTTAAAGTTCCCTACTATTGTTGTATTACTGTCAGTTTATCCTTTTATTCCTGTTAATATTTCTTTTATATGTTTAGGTGCTCCTCTGTTGAGTGCATAGACATTTATATGTATGGATATTTGTTATATCCTTTCATTGGACAGACTCCTTTATCACTATGTAATTTTTTGTTTGTTTGTTTGTTTCTTGTTACAGTCTTTGTTTTAAAGTCTGTTTTTGTTGAAGTAAGTATTGCTACCACAGCTTTCTTTTTATTTCCATGTACAGGGAATATTATATTCCACCTTTTCACTATCTGACTGTATGTCTTTAGGTCTGAAGTGAGTCTCTTATAGACAACATATAGGTGGGTCTTGTTTTTTTTTGTTTGTTTGTTTTTTTGTTTTTGTTTTTTTTATCCATTCAGTCACCATTTGTTCCTTCGATTGGAGAATTTATTCTATTTACATTTAAAGTAATTATTGATAGGTATGTACTTAATGCCATTTTGTGAATTATTTTCTGGTTGTTTTTGTTGTTTTTTCTGTTCTTTTCTCTTTATTTGTTTTCTTCCCTTGTGATTTGATAACTTTCTTTAGTGTTATGTTCCAATTGTTTCCCTTTATTTTTTTGTGTGTCTCTAATAACTTTGGTTTATAGTTCCCATTAATTTCATATATATAATACATAAAACACTATATATATATAACACTATATGTATATATATATAAACTGCATGTACAAAATATATTAACATAAAACTATATGTATATAAAACAATATATGTACATATATAAATACATATATTTTATGTTGATTATATATGTGTATTAATATATATATATACACATATATATATAAGTTTGATGGTTACTTATGTTCAAATCTATTTTACAAGCATTGCATTACCACTATTACCTCTATGTTTTATGATTTGGAACATATATTGCTTATTTTTACTCTGCATTATTTTATTAATTATGTAGTTATAGTTCATATGACTAGTTTCATCTTTTAAATTTCATATTAGTTTTATAAGAGGTTGATCCACTATCTTTAACCCATGTTAGTTTTATGCCAGTGAGATTTTTTTTTCTTTTATAACTATCTTACTTCTATTTATGGAGTTTTCTTTTTTAATTAAAGATGTCCCTTTAACCTTTCTTCTAAGGCCAGTTTAGTGGTGATGAACACAGTTAATTTTTTTGTGCGTGAAATTCTCTCTCTCCTTCAAATTTGAATGATAACTTTGCCAGTTAGAGTATTCTCGGTTGTAGGGTTTTCCTTTCAGTACTTCAAATATATTGTAATGCTTCCATTTAGCCTGCAAAGTTTCTACTAAATATTTACTTGATAGTTTCATTAAGTTCCTTTTCTATGTAACTAGTTGATTTTCTCTTTCAGCTCTCAAGATTCTCTATCTTCATTTTTTTCCATGATAATTATGTATCTTGATGTGCATCACCTTGGGTTCATCTTGTTTGGAGCTGTCTGTGCTTCTTGGACCTGGGTATGTATTTTCTTCCCCAGGGTAGGAATGTTATCTACTAATATTTCTTCAGGTAAGTTTTCTGCCTTTTCTATTTTCTCCTCCTGGGATTCCTATCATGCAAACATTAGTCCATTTGATATTGCACGCAGTTCCCTTAGCTTATCCTCATTTTTAAAAATACATAAAGAAAAAAAAGAGAAAGGCAAACAAAGAAACAGACACTTAACTACAGAGAATAAGCTGATGGTTACCAGAAAGGATGTGTGTGTGGGTGGGTTGAGTTAAATAGGTGATAGGGATTAAGGAGGGCAGTTATTGTGATGAGCTTGTGATGTTGCATGTAAGTGTTGAAACTCGTCCCACTGTAGGCTGCCCTTAAGTGTTGACGTCTAGGAGTCTCACTGAGTGGTATCTGCCAGGGCATGAACATTGGGAAGGTGGGTCTGCTGGGGAAAGCCTGGATGGGGTAAATAGTGCTAGAAAAGTAGATGGAGAGTGTCGGACCTAGAATCCAAAGCATCAGGGCAGCTAGGCAAAGGTGGGTAAGAAATATTGTGCTACCAACTCTTCCATTTCTGGAGAAAGTTCCTATAGGTCCCTGTTCCTCTGGGACACATCCAAATATTAATCAATAAATCTTCATGTAGGGGCCAGCACTTTACAAACTGCTCCCTCTATGCTGGGTCTTAGCACAAGTGAGTTTATCATGGGCCTTATAAGAGCAGTCTTCCTTTCCTATAACCCTTGAGCTCTTCCAGAGTTAAACCTCATTGGTTTTCAATGGTCCTAGTGGTAAACCCAGATAAATTTCAAAGCCAGATGTGATGGGGGCTCAACATGCCAGTGCAGATCCTCAGGGCAGGGGGATGCCCAATACAAAGCCCAATCCGCTCACTTTCCACAGAGGATCACAGTGCCTATGCGATCTCTGCCAGTTGTGAGTCACCACACTGGCATTGTGGGTCAAATCAGGCCATGCCTTATCCTTTCTACCCTTCATGATATGATTTTTTCTTCATATTTTTAGCTGGGTTGAGCTGTCCTTCTAGTTCTTAGGTAAATCTTCATATCTGTGTAGATCTGCTGTGTTCAGGGAAGGAGGTCAGCTCAGGATCCTCCTACTCTGCCAGCTTAGTACTGACGTCAGAATCCTCATTAGTTTTCATCTCGTACCAAAGGAAGAGGGACAGTTTATGTATCATTCAAAGGACATTCCCTTTCACCATAATCTTTAGAATACTGAGGTTGGGCACATAATCTTTAGCTTTCTAAAACACAGAAAATGGAATTGAAAACTTTATTTATATCATTGAAATCTGGACTAGTTTTGAGCCTTTTATAACAATGACTAAAGCTGGCTAGCTATATGAGGAATTCAATTAATTATATCTTATTATACTTTCATAAACTGAACTAAGAATCTATTTTTCTCTATTAGCCACAAAACAGGATTATAACATTTAAAGCATTCATTAATGATGTTAAATAGAGTAAAATTCATTAATGTTGTCTTTTGAAATCTGAGGTACTTATATCTATTTTTCTTTGTTTATACACATTGCTGTTTTTAATTAAATGATTATATATGTGTACACAGGTACGTGTGTGTGTGTGTATATACTGTCCTTTGTTACATATAGAAATATGGGTTCAGCCTTTAGCATTTAACTTTAATGAAATGTATGCTGGGCAGTATAAAACCACAGTAAAACTTGCTCAAAATAATATGGGTAGTGAGAATACACTTTTTATAATATAAATGTATATATATTTAACAATTTCGAATACTGGCAAACCAAGTGACCTAAGAGAGATGGATAAATTGGAAGCCCATAACAAGTGAAAATATCTTTATAATATGATGTCAAGTGCACTTGTTTTCAAAGATGATGATGATGATGATGATTGAAAGAGCATGAGCATGGGGAAAGGAGCAGAGGAAGAGACAGAGAGAAAATCTTAAACTGGCTCCACACTCAGTGCAGAGCCTCACACAGAAATCAATCTCATGACCCTGAGATCATGACTGGAGCTGAAATCAGATGTCAGATGCTTAACTGACTGAGCCACCCAGGCACCCCTTTAAAGATTATTTTATTTATTTATTTATTTATTTATTTATTTATTTATTCACTCATTCATTATCTATTTATTTAAAAAATTTATCCATCCATTTGAGAAAAAAAGAGTGATAGAATGAGCAGGGGAAGGGCAGAAGGAGAGGGAGATAGGGAATCTCAAGCAGACTCCCCACCAAGAGGGGAATCTGAAGCTGGGGCTGATCCCACAACCACAAGATCATGATCTCCAGCAGGCTGGATAACTGTCAAACCATTCTGAGCACACATGAATTCAACCTGAGATGTAAGAAGATTTATCTAGATTCCACCAGCAGAAAAATGACTACTTTCTTCAAGGTTAGAGGTGCGGAACCTTGAATCTTTAGGGGAAATATCTGAAGATAAGCAGAGGGAGGGTGGAGAAAGCCCCCATAAACTGGCTGCCAGAAAGTGATATAACACCAGAGGGAAAAAAAAATGGGACCCTTGGAAATCTACTCTAGTGAGAGGCACCCTCTTATGAAAAGGGCACAGTGAGCGAATAGAGCAGAATTCTAGGTGGATCATTGTGGTCTCAGGATTCCAGGAGACTCAGAAAGAATGGCGTAGTCCAAATCGATAGACTGCCCAAGCAGTGGAGAGGGGAGACTGGTTGTGGCCAGTGAGCCCAGAGGGGACTTTCAGGTCTGGACACCATAAACTGCAGGCTGAGCCGGTAAGGAGACCACCTGCTGCCTGACCACCCTGAAAAGGACTAGAATGTGTGGGCTGTCTAACATCCTAGGGGAGATATAGGACTGCTTGCGCCCATGACAAGGACACCTCTTGGTGCAGCATGGCCCACGAGGAGACTCTGAGGCAGCACCCAGCACTACCTAGAAGTAGTGGAGGATGGTGCATGCGTGTGCCCAAGGCCACTGGCAGTTGTGGCGTCACAAGGCACAGAGGTGCTGGAGGGTTCCTGGGGCTCCCCTGGGAAAAGTGCAGCCGGTGGGAGCTACAGCATTTGGCGTTTTGGCACACAAAGAGTCTGCACCCATGACTGGACAACAGATCTCAGGACAGTGTGACCCCCAAGGGACACTGGGGAAGCAGTCAGCCTCACCTGGTAGCTGCAGAAGAGGGTGCGTGCAGAACCCACTGCCACTAGCAATTGCAAACAAAGTGCAGAGATGCTCGCAGGTCCCCGTGACTCCACCAGGAGAGGTGTGGTGGGTACAAATTGCAAGAGTCTGTAGAGTTTGATATGTGCAGAGGTGGAGACGGATTGACTTGGAGGATTTGCTGAGGGGGGCGTGGCACCGTGACATTGTGCCTCTGGGCCAGAGATTCCCACAGGGCCATGCTTACTCTGACTCTCTAAAGAGAAGCAGAAAGATTCCAGAGAACAAAAGCAAGACAGACTGGAAGAACAGGCACTGAAACTGCAGCGCCAGGGAAAATAATATAGGGAGCTCCTCACGACTGCTTATACTCCAAACTAAAATTTTACATTTCTTTTTTAGTTTCTTTTCTTCTTCCTCTCCTTCCCCTCCCCCTTCTTCTTCTTCTTTTTCTTCTTCTGTTTGTTTGTTTGTTTTTTTTTTAAAGCTCTGCTCCCATTTCAAATAGATTTGTATTTCCCAACCTATGTTTTTAGGTTTCTTCGTAACTTTTATTTTCTTTTTCACATATATGTTTTATAGATTTATGCCCGATACTAGCCCGTTTTTCACTCTATTCATTTTATCTTGATATATATGTAAGTTCTGATTTCTTTGCAATTTGGGATATAGTGTCTTCTAACACATGGACCAAAAATCAAGCAGGAACAGTCAGATCAACCTGCTGTGTCCACGCTGAGAGATTATAATCTCCCTCCCTGCCCCCCCCTTTTTCCTCTTTTCTTTTTTCTTTCTTTTTTATTGTTTTGGATCATCTTGGCTTTGATGGGCTATCTGTGGTAACTTTCAACCACTTTGGATTTTTTCTTAGGTGCATTTTGCTTGGGTTGTGGTTGATATTTTGGACTCTGTACATTCTCCCCACCATCCCTCAACAGAATGACTAGGAGGATGAACTCCCAACAAAGAAAAGAACCAGAGACAATGTCCACTGCCACAGATCTAATGGATACAGATATAAGCAAGATATCAGATATAGACTTCAGGATAGCAATTATGAAGTCAATGGCTAGACCATCCAAGAGTCTCTCAAAAAATTAGAAAAAAAAATTCCAAATGCACAAACTAACCTTACACCTAAAGGGTCTGGAGAAAGAACACCAATTAAAGCCCTAACAAACTAGGCAATCTGGAAAAAACAGATGTATTCCTCGACACTTATGAACTACTAAGACTGAAACCTGAAGAAATAGACAATCTGAACAGACCAATAACCAGCAAGGAAATTGTAACTGTAATAAAAAAACCTACCAAAAAAAAAAAAAAAAAAAAGAGTCCAGGGCCAGATGGCTTTCCGGTGGAATTCTACTAAACACTTAAAGAAGAAATCATACCTATTCTACTGAAGCTGTTCCAAAAAATAGAAATGGAAAGAAAACTTCCATACTCGTTCTAGGAGGCCAGCATTACCCTGATCCAAAAACCAGATAAAGACCGATCAAAAAGGAGAATTACAAACCAATATCCCTGATGAACATGGATGCCAAAATACTTAACAAGATCCTAGCCAACCGGATCCAACAGTACATTAAAAGGATTATTCTCCATAACCAGGTGGGGTTTATTCCTGGGCTGCAAGGGTGGTTCAACATTTGCAAATCGATCAATGTGACAGATCACATTAACAAAAGAAGAGACAAAAACCATATGATCTTCTCAATTGAAAAATACAGAAAAAGCGTTTGACAAAATACAGTGTCTTTCTTGATTAAAACTCTTCAAAATAAAGGGATAGAGGGTACATACCTCAATATCATAAAAGCCATCTATGAAAGGCCCACAGCAACTATCATTCTCAATGGGGAAAAACTGAGAGCTTTTCCCTTAAGGTCAGAAACATGATGGGGATGCCCACTCTTACCACTTTCATTCAACATAGTACTAGAAGTCCTAGCCTCAGCCATCAGACAACAAAAAGAGATAAAAGGCATTCAAATTGGCAAAGAAAATGTCAAACTCTCTCTCTTTGCAGATGACATGATACTTTATGTGGCAAACCCAAAAGACTCCACCCCCAAATTACTAGAACTCACACAGAAACTCATAAAAGTGGCAGGATACAAAATCAATTCACAGAAATCAGTTGCATTTCTAAACACTAACAATGTGACTGAAGAAAGAAAATTAAGGAATCGAATCCATTTATAATAGCACCAAAAACCATAAGATACCTAAGAATAAACTTAACAAAGAGGTAAAGGATCTGTACTCTAGAAACTACAGAACACTTATGAAAGAAATTGAGGAAGTTACAAAGAGATGGAAAAACTTCCATGCTCCTGGATTGGAAGAATAAATACTGTAAAAATGTTTATGCTTCCAGAGCAATCTTCACTTTCAATGCAATCCCTATCAAAACACCATCAACACTTATCACAGAGCTGGAACAAACAATCCTAAAATTTGTATTGAACCAGAAAACACCCTGAATTGCCAGGGCATTGTTGAAAAAGAAAAACAAAGCTGGGAGCATCACAATAACTGACTTCAAGCTATATTGCAAAAGTTTGATCATCCAAAAGCATAGTATTGGCACAAAAACAGACACATAGATCAATGGAACAGAAAAAACAACCCAGAAATGGACCCTCAACTCCATGATCAACTAATCTTTGACAAATCAGGAAAGAATATCCAGTGGAAAAAAGAAGACAGTCTCTTCAATAAATGGTGCCGGGAAAATTGAACAGGCACTTGTAGAATAAAGCTGGACCATTTTCTTACACCATACGCAAAGATAAACTCAAAGTGGATGAAAGACCTAAATGTTTGGCAAGAATTGGCCATAACAACTTCTTTCAAGACATGTCTCTAAAGGCAAGGGAAACAGAAGCAAAAATGAACTTTTGGGACTTCATCAAGATAAAAAGCTCCTGCACAGCAAAGGAAACAATCAATAAAACTAAGAGCAACCAACTAAATGGGAGAAGATATTTGCAAATGACATATCAGTTAAAGGGTTGGTATCTAAGATCTATAAAGAATTTCTCAAACTCAACACCCAAAAAACTAATAATCCAGTCAAAAAATGGACAGAAGACATGAACAGACACTTCTCCAAAGAAGACATACAAATGGCTAACAGACACATGAAAAAATGTTCAACATCACTAGCCATCAGGGAAATACAAATCAAAACCACAATGAGATACCACCTTATACCAGTTAGAATGGCAAAAATTAACAAGACAGGAAATAACAAGTGTTGGTGAGGATGTGGAGAAAGAGGAACTCCCTTACACTGTTGGTGGGAATGCAAGCTGGTACAGCACCTCTGGAAAACAGTATGGAGTTTCCTCAAGAAGTTAAAAACAGAGCTACCCTACTACCCAGCAATTGCACTACTAGGTATTTATCCCAAAGATACAGACATAGTGAAAAATAGGGGCACATGCACCCCAATGTTCATAGCAGCAATATCCACAGTAGCCAGTGCAGAGGACCACAGGGTAAGGGAGGGAAAACTGAATGGAAGTAAATCAGAGGGGGACACAAACAATGAAAGACTCTGGAGTCCGGAAACCAACTTAGGGTTATAGAAGGGAGGGGATGAGGGGATGGGGTAACGGGGTGATGGGTATTAAGAAGGACACATTTGGTGATGAGCACTGGGTGTTATACACAACTAAGGAATTGTTGAACACTACATCAAAAACTAATGATGTACTATATGTTGGCTAAGTGAACATAACAAAAAAATTAATAAAAACTATGTTACTATAAATAGAATACTTTTAATTCTAGTTCCAATAATTTTTATTTATATTTAAATAACTATTTGCTACTTTAATGATATACTCTTTCAACAGAAACAAAAAGAACAATGAAAGTATAAAGATTTAAAAACATCCTGGGGCACAAGCCAGGAGAAAACTGCTCCAGCTAATGTACTGTCACAACATAAGGCAAGAATCATTGTTGGAAATGATGAAGCACATTTTGTAATGAAAGACTAGGTATCCAAACCATTCACAATGTTTCATTAAACCTAAGTGTACTTAATAATACAAGTTGAACATAGATTTGAAATAAGGGGAAGAAGGAAACAATCATAAATGGAGATTCAAACAACTCTATTTCCCTGCTTATCAAACAAGCAGATATATCAGTAAGGCTACAGAAAGACTTAAACAAGACAATTCCCAAATACATATATGCACGTACATACATACACTATAGAGTAGTTTAGAATACTCACAGTTTTAAGTTAATATTAAAAATTTCCAAGTATATATCATATACTCACAATCCAAGTATATTAAAATAAAATATATAGAACTGTAATGTCACTGCATTAGCCACTAGCTAACCTTGGCAATTGAGCACACGCATAGGAATATTTACAAGTAGTTTCTAATAATTAAAAATAAATAAAAGCTTAATATTGGTTCTTCAGTCATAGTAGGCATGTTTAACACAAATGTAGTCCATATCCAGCTTCATAGAAAATTCTCTAACTATAGTTCACCTAAAATATAAGTTAGTAACCGACAACTTGAAAATCTTGTATGGTTTCAAATTACTAATATATTTCTAATTAACATATGAGCCAAATATATGATCACAATGAATGTCCACAATTTTTATATGAATTCCAAAGAAAATAAAACAGCAAAATTTTCTTGAGAAATATTAATTTCCTTAAGTGCATATATTACAAAAAGAGCAAGAACAGAAATCTGAGCACACATGACAAGAAACTAAAACCATGAAAGCAACAATTAGGTGAAATTAAATCCAAACAAAGTAAATAAAAGAAAACAATACATGGTAAAAATCATGACAAAGTGCAATAATAATAAAATGGATAGACTATTGAACAAAAAAATAAAGACAAATATTTTATATCTAGATTAAACTTGGGAAAACAGTTTTCTTTTTTGCTGCGGCACCGCCCACAGTGCCACAGCCACGGCACCGTTGATTTGTTGAGTCAGGAGAAGGACGAGACACAGACAGGTTAGCTTGCGAAAGAGAGCGTGGGTGCAGGGGATGACCGCCACGAGTGATCGCCCCAAACAGCTGCAACCTTGCGTATTTTTTGGCAACAATCAAAAACAATCCCAATCCCAATCAAGGGAGTAATCCTATTATCAATCAAGGGAGTAATCCTATTATATCCTGGTGAATAGTAGTGCATCACCGGGAAGGTCACGGGATAGTGGAACATCATGGGGAAGGTCAGGGGATCAGATGATGTAATGTTTAGCAAGTGAGGCCTATTCTTAAACATGTTTCTGTGGACCCTGCGGGCTATTGTCAAGAGCAATCAGGTTTCAGCAGTGTTCTGCCCTGAAACAGTTGGGTGTTCCCAACTGTTGGACAAGCCAGGCGTTTCCGGCTGGTGGGCAGGCCCGGTGTTCCTGGCCGCTTGGCTCTGACTTCTACACTGAAGCCCGCAAGGTCACAAACAAGTTTTCCTATCATATCCTTAACATAAGTTCTCGGCCAGGGGCTGCTGCACTTTTTACATATTAAAAGGTAATAAAGCCATATTACAAATAGATTATTAAAAGGTAATAAAGCAGTATTAAAAATAGATTTTAACATCTCTAGGAAAAAGAAAATCCCTAGAAAGTGCAAATTACCAGAGTGGAGTACAACAAAAGCAACCTGGGCAAACCTACCATGTGTTAAAGAAATTGAGTTCAAGGTATAAACCTTCCTATGAAAACATGCTGCTCGGAAGCTCAGATGGCATCAGAGTGAATAACAACACTTAAAAATTTTGATCACATCCCGCAACCATTATGGTATAGTTATTGTATGTATTACCTCCTATACACATTATAAACCCCGGAAGATACTGTTGCAAACTTTGCTTTGAATAGTCTTGCATACTTCAAAGAAATTAACAGATTGTCTTTCATATTTACCAGATATTTATAACTTTACATGCCCTTCTCACCTTCTCAAATACCCAGTTTTCCATCTGGTACTATCACCCTTAAGCCTGAAGAATTCCCTTCTTTCAGCACCTCTTATTTCACTGCAGACCTCTGGTGATGGAGGCTCCAAGTCATTGGAACATGGCCTAATGCACCTTCATTCTGGAAAACTATCAATGACATCAAATTCTAGGTCTGCAGGTTGTCTTTCTTGAGGTGAATGTTCTATTATCTTGTAAATTTTATTATTTCTAATGACTTTCTGGGCATAGGAAGTGTTGTTATTCTCTCATTGCTCTCAAGATTCTCTTCTGAACCTCTTTCAGAAGCATGACTACAATGTATCCCCTTGTGACTCAGTTTATATTTAACTTATTGGGGTTTTGCTGAGCTTCCTGAATTTAACTTCCTTTTCAACAAATTTGAAATAGTTTCCACCATTATTTGTTCAAAAATTTCCTGCCAAACGTTTCCCTCTCTTTCTAAGATCTTAATTACACATGTGCCATAACTTCTGATGTTATCACATTGATCTCTTGTAAAAATTATTTTTATTCCCCTCTCAGATTGGATTGTTTTTATCAAATCCAGACCCTTTGGGGTACACAAGCTAAATTGTTATATGTTCCTTAGGAGGAACAATGGTTGTAATTAAGGGATGAGACTCATAAAATGTAGGGCAGAGCAATACTTTTTATTGCTAATCTCTGATTTTATCCCCAACTTTACACTTATTCATCACCAGGAAACAAAATTTTCAGATTTACAAATTTGGTACATGAGATTAGACAGATACAACTCAGTCCTTTCTGCATTCTTTCTGTAACTGGCTGTCTGCAAAGAATACACTTTCTGGTCTGTTGAACAACAGTAAGTAAGTAAATAAAATAAATAAATAAATAAATAAATTATATATATATATATAATGTTAAGTTAACCACCATACAGTACATCATTAGTTTTGATGTTCAATTAGTTCAATGATTCATTAGTTGCCAACAATGGTAAATTTTAAAAGGGCACCATCTTCCTCTGAATTTAGTACTAAAATGAGTACTGTTTAACTCTGGGATCCAAAATAGCAAGTCCATTGTGTTCAAGACCTAATGTATAGTCTCAGAAAGACACAGAGAAAAATCACCATTTGCTCTTTATATCCCTGACTTCTGCATGACTCTCTCTGTTTTGAATTCTCGATTAATACCCTCCTAATATTATTCCATGTTTTTGGTGTTTTTGGTGGATCCCTTAACCCAAGCTCACTCTACCAAATAATTCCCATGATTTATTATGGGTACATGTAAGACTTTAGGTACCTTTTTATGAACATGTTTAGATATGTAAAAATACTTTAGGAGAAAACTGGGAGGTGTTCCACATCAGAATGTATTAAGCACCTTCTCTCTTACTTTTCACCATTCTCAATGGTAAGAGATACATATGTATGGATGGGATTCTCCAACATTGGAAAGAAGAGGGAATTTCAGGGTCTTCTTCTCCTAGGACCCTAAAGGTTCCCCAAATCTAGGAACCAAACAGGTTATCTTGTCAAACCTTGACAATTCCTTTCAAATTTCTTCAATTCCAAAAGAGAGAGTGTTTATATATGTCCATATAACACACTGGGTGAGGAGACTAGGGTTTTTGACCAATAAGAGAAAGAAGAGTAATTGCAAGTTGATTTCAAAAAAGGAAATATATCTGCAGAAAAAAAATTACTTTAGTGTCCATACATGAGGTGTATTGAATTTCTCAAAAGACTTTTTAAATGCAAACATCTTTAATGACTGAAGTGGTTAAGTCAGATTATATATCTGATGCCTGGCTATTTCATTGGGTGAAAGGAAGAAGACAGTTATAGAACATAGGTTTTCTTCGAAAAGAGCCTTTATTGAATATTTGGGAAAGTAAAATATGAAGAGATCACAGATAGCCAGAACATCCTGTGGTTAGGCTGTATTTTAAGGATCTTCAGTCATTATGTTATTGATCCTCAGATCAGCCCTATGAGATGGCTACAATTATGGTCATAATGTCACAGGCGATGACACAGAAGCATCAAGTTCTAAGTAAAAATGACTGAGATTTAGTGAATACTTGTGTGTCAACAGAAGTACTTTTCAAATAATCTTCAAGTAACTCTATGAATAAGATACTCTTTCTGTCATATTTTCCAGGAGAGGAAACTGAGCCAGAGCAGTTTTGCAACATAGTCATGAGGCTAAGAGTGTGCATGTAGAAAATATGTTGATTGACCTGGGTTTCATTGCCAATGTCCTTAAACTTTATACTATGCTGTTTATTTCCCATTTGTAAATTGATCAAGGACTTTTAATACTGTGCAAAACTACTTGACACAAATTTTTGGCACAGAAGACACAAAAAACTAGATGGGAAATTGAGACAGTACTATTTTTTTTCATCTGTTTTCCAATATTTTTCTTTAACAAACTTAATATCTCATGAAATATGAGAAAATATATTCCTAAGGCTATTAATGATAGATTAGGTTATTTTTCAGTGGATCTGCATTTCTTCCATCTGAGGACCTTGAAAATATATGCTTTCCAGACAATCAATGATAGGCTTGGCCATGTGACTTGGTTTCACAGTACAGTGTGAATGGGATGTGATAGCTTATGAGTTTAGAGTCCAGGTATTAAAAGAAGCAGCTTCTGCTTGCTGCTAATCTCTGCAATAAAAGGTCATATACCAGCTGGCCCACTACTCTAAGAATGAAATGTAAAAAAAAAAAAAAAAAAAAAAAAAAATTGNACAGACACATGAAAAAATGTTCAAAATCATTAGCCATCAGGGAAATTCAAATCAAAACCACACTGAGATACCACCTTACGCCAGTTAGAATGGCAAAGATAGACAAGGCAAGAAACAACAATTGTTGGAGAGGATGTGGAGAAAGGGGATCCCTCCTACATTGTTGGTGGGAATGCAAGTTGGTACAGCCACTCTGGAAAACAGTGTGGAGGTCCCTTAAAAAGTTAAAAATTGAACTACCCTATGACCCAGCCATTGCACTACTGGGTGTTTACCCCAAAGATACAGACGTAGTAAAGAGAAGGGCCATATGCACCCCAATGTTCATAGCTGCATTGTCCACAATAGCCAAATCATGGAAGGAGCCGAGATGCCCTTCAACAGATGACTGGATTAAGAAGCTGTGGTCCATATATACAATGGAATATTACTCAGCTATCAGAAAGAACGAATTCTCAACATTTGCTGCAACATGGACGGCACTGGAGGAGGTAATGTTAAGTGAAATAAGTCAAGCAGAGAAAGACAATTATCATATGATTTCTCTCATCTATGGAACATAAGAACTAGGATGATTGGTAGGGGAAGAAAGGGTTAAAGAAAGGGGGGTAATCAGAAGGGGGAATGAAGCATGAGAGACTATGGACTCTGAGAAACAAACTGAGGGCTTCAGAGGGGAGGGGGTGGGGGAATGGGATAGGCTGGTGATGGGTAATAAGGAGGGCATGTATTGCATGGTGCACTGGGTGTTATACGCAACTAATGAATCATCGAACTTTACATAAAAAACCAGGGATGTACTGTATGGTGACTAACATAATATAATAAACAAAATGATTTTTAAAAAAAGAAAGAAATGTTTATCTTTACTTGTCAATGCAAATTTGGGTTGTTTGTTACACAGCTTAGCAATTAGTTACATCTACCATTTACATATTATATGAAGTTGATTTTGAATAGTCATATAATTTCTCTATATGAGTATAAAGGATAAGTACAGATAATATAAAGAATATTTTTATATCAGAGGGGCTCCTGGGTGGCTCAGTCATTAAGCGTCTGCCTTTGGCTCAGGGTGTGCTCCTGGCATTCTGGGATCGAGCCCCACATCAGGCTCCTCGGCTNGGCTGGGAGCCTGCTTCTTCCTCTCCCACTCCCCCTGCTTGTGTTCCCTCTCTCGCTGGCTGTCTCCCACTCTGACAAGTAAATAAATAAAATCTAAAAAAAAAAAAAAGAATAAGTTTATATTCAGAGATAAATGTATATGAAATATGAACTTATTTTGCAAATAATAATCCAGTAATCTCTTGCTCTCTTGTCATTGAATTGGGGTAGAAATATGTCTGAATCATCAACTTAGTAGTTTTTCCTGAATTCTGGCAATAACTAGCTGCTTTACCTACACAAATATTTTATACTTAAAATTCTTATTTTCTTCAACATTTTAATTTTTGAATCGAGGTATTTTTTAGCATGGTTGTAAGCAGTGACAGAAGTGGGTACATGGAGAAGTTAAAAAAAGAAAATCTCTTCCAATATATCTGGAATTCAGGTGAGGGAAACAACACACAGGAAAAAGTATGAAAGGACACTGGTTATATCCAATGAGAAACCAATCTCTACCAAAAGATGCACCTAATATTTGATAGTGCTGCGCTAAAACAGATTCAAGTAGTTCACTTTGGTTCCATTTTCTGAGGATGTGGGGCAGATGAGAACGGCTCTTATACAGCAACCTTGTGGTTGTTGCATGATAACCTGAGTGCCTGTTAACAATTTAGTACTCTTGGCTCCAAATCGATCCCTCACTGCCCGGTTCTCAGGTAATGGAGGTAGGTGCTATAAACTTTTCTCCCATCAGTTCACGTGACGTTGAGTTTTGTTAGTAAAAGGCAGTGGAGAGACACTGCAGCAGAAAGGGCACGTGATGTGATGAGCACTGCGTGTTACACGCCAACTAATGAATCGTTGAACACTACGTCAAACACTAGTGATGTACTATATGTTGGTTAACTGAGCATAAGAAAGAAAGAAAGAAAGAAAGAAAGAAAGAGAAAGAAAGGGCTCTTCTTCCTGGTTTCAAGGTGTTTTCAGGGTATTTGGCCTCTATGGCTTCGTTGCCAGGGGCATGAATGCGGGAAGTCCTGTGTACTCAATAGCTTCTAGCAAGTTTTTGTGGCTAGTCCCAGTCAGTTTCCTGTCTTCCAGGCAGGAAGTTAAGTGTCTTTCCACTCAATTGATTTGGAAATAGGAGTACAATTATTCACTTTATTTAGAACTTTACAATAATATTATGACTTGCAATGTGTGTATATATATATATATATATATATATATATAATTTATTTTAGTAAATAGCAAAAGCTTAAGAAATGTATCATATCTACCTGAGTATATATTTTTTACACTGATATAAATAAAGATTGAAAAACAGTTCAAGAACAGAAAGGGTGAACCCTCATGTACAAATTGGACTTTGGATGATTACGATGCATTGATGTAGATTCATTTTTGGTAACAAAAGAACCATTTTAGTGAGTGATGTTGGTAATAGGGGAGAAGCAGGTGTGCAAACAGGGGCAATAGAGGACAACTTTGTACCTTCCTCTTAATTTTGTTGTGAACATAAAACTGCTCTAGAAGTTATATCTGAAAAATATTCTGAGACAATAATTGTATGGCTTTTGAAGAAAATGAGAAACACATTTTTTTATAGATGGTGAGATAACATTATACCAAAATTGGGTAAATAAAATGTCTCATGCTTACAAATGTATGTTCTAATTTTTAAGCAGGATGTAAAAAAAACCTTTCTCCAAGTCAAAATTGAAATATAGACAAGACTGGTCACTCTCTGATGATAATGCCAACCTGAAATACAGAGAATTATGTCTCATTAATCTTACCAATATATACTATAATATTTTAATGAATTAATTTATTTCAACTAATAGTTATATATCTAAATCTGAATAGCTCCCATAAATTTATTGTGAAAACACTTCAACAATTGTTATTAGAAAATTGTACACATATTGCTGTTTTTCTTTGTAAAATTAATTTTTTTAAGGAACGAAATACAAAAGTTCTCAAGAAACTTACTCTTTGGAAAAGAAAGTTAAGACTTTTGGCCACACAGATGGATTATTATTGCTTCTCTGGGAGGCTCTAATCCATGAAGTAAGAGTGAGTAACTTCAACAAAAACTATGAGAAAACAAATTTTATTAGAAGTCAAATAAAAGCTCTTATACTCATTTGAATTTTGTAGTAACAACTAAAGTTAATTCTTTCTTACTTTATAGAATCAAATTTTAATATAATGTTACACACTGGACAGATTATAAAAGTATTTTGTAAGTAGGAGTAAGTGAAGACAACAAACTTACAAACCTAACAATTTCAGGTTTCTGAAAATTGATAAGAGCTTCATAAGAATTTGTGAAATATTTACATTGGAAAAAAATCCTAGAGATTCAAGAAAGAAGAAGTGTCTGTCATCTTGTTGTCTAGCACTGCTTCTGTGGTTCCCCATCTGCCCACTCTAGCTCAGTGATTTAGAATTGTAGTTTTTACAACTTGGAGAAGTTGCAAAAGCAATGGTGTTGGTGCCACAGGGGAGACTTGATTAGAAGTGAGGAAGGGAGTGAAATAGCCCATTTATTTTCCAGCTCAAAGTACTGATTTTGCTTGGTATGAATAAAGAAAACCCACAATTTACTAGCCAGAGATTGTGGTTTTGTGTCAAGCACTCACCCACCTAAGTGTAATCGAAAGGTACTGTAAGGGAAAGTATGGCCGAAGAGATGACATGAGCATTCTACACACTCTTGGCTGGAAAAAGTATATGCAGGGGGAGAGGAGACCAAGATGAACCTAGTAAAAAGTAAAAGCTGAGGGAGACTTGAGAACTGCTACAAAGTTATGAGAACTCCCTCCCACATTCACACACACACACACACACACACACATCACATGGCAGAGGGTGGAAGTCCTATTGACTTGTGGTATTTGAATACAGTCTTTAAAAAAAAAAATAGTGGTTGGCATCTAAGCTACAAAATCACAAGGATCATACCCAGGAAGATAGGCTAAAAAATAAAAATAGAAAATACGAATTTGGAAAAACTGAACAAAAATTAACAAGAGGCCACTTTAGAGAAGATTCTGCAGTAAAGTTTATGCAACTTACAAAAACATAATAAATCTAAAAAAATGAAATAGAATGCATGTTCATTAAACTATATTATCAAAAATATCTACCAAAAAATTTTTTTAAAATGGGGTGCTTGGGTGGCTTATTTGGTTAAGCATTCAACTCTTGAGTTTGGTTCAGGTCATGATCTCAGGGTTCTGAGATCGATCCCCACATCAGTTCCACGCTCAGTGTGGAGTCTGCTTTGGATTGTCTCTGTCTCTTTCCCTCTGCTCCTCTCCCCACTTGCATTCTCTATCTCTCTCACTCTGTCTCTAAAATAAAATAAATAAATCTCTAGAAAGAATTAAGAAACATGAAGAAAAACTGGAAAATATCTTCCATACTGAGAAAGCATAGGCCAATAGATATTTCAACTGGGATAAGATGTTACATTTATTGGAAAAAAAAAAGTTTTTCAAAGTAATATTTATAAATGTATGTTAATTATAAAGCAAACAATGTTCAAATAGTTAAGTGAATATATAATGGCAGCAATTTAGCAAGTAGAAAATAATAATAGAGAGAACTAACCCTATATGAATAAAACACAGAAAATTCTCAGTTTATAAATACATACTTGAAATAAAAAATTCACTTATTGGCTCTACAGAAAATGTGATATGCAGTAAAAAAGTTGATGAAATTGAGGAAGGAGTAACAGAATTTATTCGTCCTATAGGATGAGAGATAAAAAAGAGAGAGAAATTAATAGCATTTGTTAATTTTTGCATGCAGTCACCATGAATGATTCATTTCAATTCGCCAATGTGACATCATGATTGCAGTTTAGGAAAAGACATGCATAACTTGTGTTCAAATCAGTGTCAGCTGGCTTCAGTATGACATGGTTAGAAGTACAGGTCTCCCTCTCTACCTGAAAGCAGAGTGTTCCTATGAAACTTTTCCCTAAGCTGAAATGATGTAAATTGCAGAAGCAATTACCATTAATTTATATGGAAAAATTGTTGAGCATTCCCTGATCCAGAAAATAACCTTTTTAAGGCTTTTCTTATACCTTAAGACATATTTTGCTAATGGAAGCACAAAATAAATTGAGATGAAGCACAGATACTCTAAAACACAATTATAACTCTTAATACTTGATACTGAGATGTTGAGTATACTTGCTGAGGAAGGAACCTGAAGGGGTCTCTGGTTGGGGCATGTGCTGCCTCTGTAACAGCAAGCCTCGCACTGAACACAGTTTTCACTTTTTGCCTTTTGCCCTAAAAGGAAAAATCCCCTTCAGATTTCTGTTTTCAGCAAAAACTGGTACTAACATAGCCTTTCATAAAAGCAAAGTGACATAATGCAAATTTTTGAAAAGTTGAGGCATACCTGTAATAGAATGAGGAAATGAGCTATGTTACTGCTAATTTATTTTATCTTATTAGAATTTAGTCAGAATTCATTTGAAGTAGATGGTGACCAGTTAATAATATATGTGTAAATAGTGCCATCACCAAGATGGAGGGCTAGAAGTTTCCAATGCTTATCTGCCTCACAAAAACAAAAACAAAACAAAACAAAACAAAACAAAAAACCGAATAAGAACCATCACTAAACAACTTCAAACTAAAAACAGCTCAGTAACAGCTCTAGACAACAAAGCAGCCGCAAAAAACCTGGCAGAGCGCAAAAGTCCAGGATGGCGCCAAAGAAGGTAAAGCAAGCACTTGGCCTCTTTCACCTAACCCCCCAGTTGACAGCCATTGACACCTGGAGGAATCCCCTCAGAGGAAGTCGCCACATGGAGAGGAGGAGAGCAGGACAATCCAGGAAGTTTCACCTTTGTGGATGTCTGCGGCTTTTATGACAGAGGTGCCCCACCAATGTTGATCCTGATTGATGGAACACCCCAGAGTGTCCCACTCTGCATCTACTCCCAGAGGCTGGAGCTGTTGCTACTGAGAGACTTGTCTTCAGGGACCCCAACTGCTACCTTAGGTTTGGGCACCATAGCACCTCAGCATATGGAAGATTAGAGCTGCCTGTGGTTTTGCCCATTGCATTCCCAGGTTGGGGTTCTGTCTCAGCATTACTGGGGCAGCCTCTGCTGCCCTAAGCCCTGCTCCATGTCCTGAGGCATGCTTCCACTGCCAGTAGTCCTAAGACATGCTGCTGCCGCGCTGAGCCCCACCCACCAAGTCCATGTCATGACTCTGGGTCTTCATTATAATGGGAGCACCTGCGGCTCTGAACATGAACCCATCCCAGGTCTGGACTCTGAACTGCCATTGCTAACACCAGGTGTCTGCTGCCTCAACCTTTTCCTCCATCTATGGCAGCTCAAGGCTCTGACCCATCATTGCTAGGGCCAAGCTCCCACAGCCTTGAGCCCCATCTCTTCGGTCCCATAGCAGGGCTCTGAGTCCTCATTGTTGGTACTGTACTGCTGCGTCCCAAGACACTCTTTCAGTTCCTATCACAGCTTAAACTGCCATTGGGGGCTATGCTGGTAGAGCTCCATGCCCAGCCTCCGGTTTCTGATACACGGCTGTAGCAAGCCAGCACTCAATCAAGGTGTAATCTAACATAACCATACTGATCATACTGCAATACATAAATGTATCAAATGAACACAGTGTATGCCTTAAACTTATAGAATGCTTTGTGTCAATTATATCTCAATAAAACCAAACAGAAGATATATTTGTGATACCTGCATCTACTAGCAAAGAAATAGCTTAAGAATATAGCTAAGTGAGATAAGTCAAGCAGGGAAATCCCATTATCTTATGGTTTCAGTTATATGTGGAACATAAGGAATAGCACAGAGGACCACAGGGGAAGGAAGGGAAAAAGAATGGGAAGAAATCAGAGAGGGAGACAAACCATGAGAGACTCTGGACTCCGGGAAACAAACTGAGGGTTGCAGAGTGGAGGAGGGGTGGTCAGATGTGGTACCTGGTGATGGTATTTAGGACTTGTTGTGATGAACACTGGATGTTATATGCAACGAATGAATCATTGAACAGTAAATCAAAAACTAATGATGTACTATACCATGGCTAACTGAACATAAAAAAAAACAATATAGCTAAGACATTAATAGAGGAATTAAAATGGGACACTAAAATAATATATTTAATACAAAAGATGTCAGATAACATGAAAGAAGAAACCAAGAAATAAACACCTACTGAATAGCAAATGTCAGACCTAAATCCAACTATCCCAATAATCACATTCATGTGAGCTAAATAAATATTCTAATCAAAAGACAGAAACTGTCATCCGAAGTAAAAAAGTTAAGATCCACCTATATGCTTTCTGTAACAGTCACACTTTAGAGTCAAAGGCACAAATAGGTGTTAAGAAAAGATTAGCAAAATATACATCTGACAAACAGTAACCCCATAAGTGAACAAAAATGGCTACCCTAATACCAAAGTAGCTGTTAAAACAGGAAATACTATTAGGAATTAAAAGAAACATTTCAACATGTTAAGGCTGTCAATATAAGAGGAAGATAAAACAATTATAAGCATATATTATTCACCTAACAACAGAATCCAACCCTCAAAACACATGAAAGAGAAACTGACAGATTTGGAAGGATAATTAATTCGATGAGCATAGCTAAAGATTTTAAAAGCTCTTCTGTCAGTAAGTGAGAGAACAGCTAGCCACAGAATTAGGAGCCCTACAGAAGACTGTCAAAGCACTAGGAACCATCTCGATATAACTAACAAAATTAGAAAGGGGTCTAGGTCATAAATAGGGATCAAACATTTAAGGATGGAAATTTTCAAAGTATATTCTCTGAAGACAAAGGAACACATTGGAAGCAACAACAGAAAGAAATGTGGGATATTTCCAAACATGTGGAAAGTTATACATTTCTGAAAAATTTCCAGTTCAAGGATGAAATCTTTGAAAATACCTTGTGCTGGATGATACTAAACTGAGAATATATCAAAACTCTTATGGGTAATGAAAGTAGTGTTTAGAGACAATTTGTAGCTTTGTCATTTATACTTGAAAGGAAGAATGTTATAAAATGCATGATCTGAATAGCTCCCTCTCAAGAAACTATAAAGAAAAGAGCCAATTAAAATTAGGGAAGGAAGAAATAGTAACATATATTTAGCTGAAAGGTGATTGTGAGGTATGTATAGTAAAATACTTACGGAAGGCCCAAGTGGATCAATGCCCAAATATCCAAGGGCATCACCAATAGGATGGATGAATACTTTATAGTAAAATCAGGCAATGGAACAGAAGTGAGTTTGGACAATTGAAAACTTCATGCAACTATATGGATGAACTGCACAAGTTTAGCTTCCCCTGAAAATTCCAAAACTAAAGTATGCATACACTATGATTCCATTTACATAAATTTTTTTTAAATGCAGGTAAGAACATGAAAGGGGTATTTTGCAGTGCTGGTAAAATTCATTTTCTCATTCCGTGCAATGGTGACATTGCACGTGAAAATTCAGCCATCAGATGGCATGTATCCCATGTGCATCCATCTGTATGTACATTATACCACAATAAAAGCACCGTAAGAGAATATTATGAAAATGTGCACATATATTTAAGAGAAATTTCATAAAATGGAAAAAAATCCTACTGTATACAACTTGTGAAGACCAAAACAAAAAGAAATAAAAATATCAGAAGTGCCTTACAACTTCTAATACATTTTTATCTGTAATTCAGAAAGCTTTTCACACTGTTACAGAGTATTTAGATGTTTATGAATGAAGAAAATGTATGCCAATTAAAAACCAAAAGACCCCTTGTGGGGTAGAAAAAGAAGCTAATAAAATATATGACGTGTGCATTTTGATGGGAATATTTAAAAAAAGGAAATTATGTGTCAGTGGCACTCATAAATACATTCAGACAATATATAAAAATAATGGACTATGACATAAGAAGATTTATTAAAGCAATACCATGTTAGATTTACATTTAAAATGCTATAAACTTAATCTGTCATATTAGCAGAGTAAAGAAAGTCAAATTGATGTGCTATCTCTGCTGAAGAAGGCAAGTGATAAAACTAATATTCATTCTTAATTAAAAAAACTTTAGAAAGATAGAAATGATCTAGGAAACATGATAACTCTGAAAAAGAACTATTACAAACCCACTGTTTAAAAAAGGGACTGCTTTTAAAAGTATAATATTGACATAAAAACACATGAGATTAATAAAATAGATTATAAAGTGCAAAAATTATAGCAACACACACATGGAAGGCAGATTTCAACAAAGATGCAAAGTCATTCAGTGGAGAAAGTAACTTTTGCAACAAATGTGGAAACAATGGTGTATCATTATTATTAATAAATACATACTTCATACTATGTACAAAAATATAAAAAACTGATCACCCTTAGTGTAAATGATAAAATTTCACGAAGATGTATGAGAGAATATGCACGACCTAAAGTTGGGCAGACATTTCTTAGATGATCACCAAAAACATGATCCATAAAAGAACAAATTGATGAAGTGTGATTCATCAGGATAATTTCTACTTATTGAAGAGAAAAGAAGGACAAGTCATAGACTTGGGAGGAAATATCTGCAAATCATACATCTAATAAAAGCCTTAAGAACAAGATACATAAAGGGTTCTCAAAACGCAATCACAGAAACTAAAAATATAGCAAAATATTTCAATAAATAACTTCATCAAAAAATGTATATGGATGGCAAATGAGTACAGTAAAAGATGCCCAACCCTATTAGTCTAAGGAAAATTCAAATTAAAACATCTGTAGATCAGACGTCCCCATTCCTCCTACTGAATACCACTAAACCTCTGGACATTACATACAACACAATATAAGAACATTCAGACAGGTGATGGGAAAGCTGACAGAACTGGGCACTCCAGACCCAGGAATGACTATGGCAGTGAGCACTCTGGAATTTCTCTTTCTCTCACATGTCCCGGACTGGTGCCAGAGAGGCTGGTAACCCACAGGCACCAAGGGCTACAGACAACAGCACTCCCAAAATTTTTCTCCCCAGTCAAAATAATGGGAAAAAGGCATGCTAGAAAGAAAATTTTAGACACTAAGTGCATTATTCCAATCAAAAACCTTCAACTGTCCAGGAAAAATATCGCTCAGGAATGCAAGTGAAATACAGCATTCTCTGATAAAGGAAAACTAAGAAAATGTGTCACCGCCTGACTCACTCTGAAAGAACTGCTAAAGGGAATTATCTAAAAAGGAATTAAGTGATAAAAGAAGGAGAAGAAAGGGATAAAGAAAGGGGGGGTAATCAGAAGGGGGAACGAAGCATGAGAGACTATGGACTCTGAGAAACAAACTGAGGGCTTCAGAGGGGAGGGGGGTGGGGGAATGGGATAGGCTGGTGATGGGTAGTAAGGAGGGCACGTACTGCATGGTGCACTGGGTGTTATACGCAACTAACGAATCATCGAACTTTACATCAAAAACCAGGGATGTACTGTATGGTGACTAACATAGTATAATAAAAAAATATTATTATAATAAAAAAATAAATAAAAAAATAAAAAAAAAAGAAGGAATCTTGGATCATCAGGAGGAAGGAGATAACAAAAGAAACAATAAAGCTATCATTAGGTCTAATGGACTTTCCTTCACCTCTTGTGCTTTCTAAATTGTCTGGTATTTGAAGCAAAATCATCCATTGAAGCAAAATTATAACATCCACTTGATGTTCAACATAAGTAGAGAAATATTTAAGGCAATTATAGTATAAATGGGGCATGGTAAGGGGACATAAGGGAAAGTAAGGCTTTACATTTTACTGAAAGTACTGTGGTTTGTGATAGACTGTGTAGACTGAAACATGTATACAGTTATCCATACAAACATGTCTAATACCTAGATTATTTATATAAAGCAGATTAGATCATATATGGACATATATATATACAATATATACATATATATATAACCGTATAAAGTTTTTATAAAGAAAAGATCTACTTTGCTATAAATTATACTCCATCATTAGATCATAATGTAGAAAAATATAACCTTCACTTTTATCTCACAGCATCATAAATACAACATCACCAAAAATAAATTCCAATTGGATCATATAGCCTAACTAAAGGTTAAAAAATAAAGAAATAAAGAAAAAGGTAAATCCAGGAAATTAATATAGGCAATTATATTCATGAACTTTGACTAACTTCTGAAATCAGTCAAAAATAATTACTGATACCCAAATGATAAACTGGATGATGGGAACATTTTTTTAAATTTAAATTCAGTTAGCCAAGGTATAGTACATCATTGGTTTTTGATTAAAATCCTGATCATTAAAATTATCCAATCAGAGAGTAAAAATGCAAGTCACAGCTATTTCTATCTCATAAACTCAAAAAAGTGCTCATATCTACAATATGACGAAGACTTCTAATAAGGGAAAAGAAACACCATTTGGGAGAAACGGGCAAGGAATACACTGGGGGATATAATACTATAGTTCTATATTAGTACTTTATTATGACGAAACATTTCTATTCCATAATTACAATATACTATATACTGTGTAGTTATGTATGGTAAATTATAAATACAATATATGGAAACAAATAGAAAAGGCTTTTCATAAAAAAATTATTCATAATGCCTTCATACTAAAAAGGAACTAAATTTCTGAGACTAGCTTTTTAAAAGGCCATATTCATATAAGACAGCAGTGAAAATTCACAAGCTATAGACAAATGCGATAAAACAATTGGATTACAAATATCATGTGAGAGTCGAAGGAGACATACATAAAAATGCACGCTACATGATTCCATTGATGTAAGGTCTGAAAATAAGCAGAGATATTTCATAATATTAAAATGGGCAGGGCTGTTAGAGGCTCTAAACTATTTCCTGCTCTGATTTGTAATTACGTGGTTCTCACTACATTGTGATCAAGTTGCACAATCATGTGTTTAGTTTCCTTGATGTGTGGTAAAATTAAATAGTAAAGTTATTTCAGGCAAAAGATCATTTAAAGAAGCAGGGTTTTCAATGAAAAGTAAGAACTGGTAATTGTTAAAATGTACAAAAAGGCATAAACATATAAGTAAAATATCGTGGAGTCAAACTGTGGCATAGTAACAGAATTTAAGTAAACTAGAAATACGTACACAAAGATGGATGAACTCTACACATATGATATTAACTGCTAAGCTTTTAATAAAATCTGGAAACATCTGAAATCTTCTTCTTCATCATCCATGTAGAGCAGGGTAGAGTTGTTAGAAGCACAGGCTGACAAACTCTCGTTGCACGATTTTCTTTCAGTGCTAATGCAATAGCAACTGTTGGAATATGTAATCCACTCTTTTGGACAATGACCACAGTGATATGCTGGACAAAGAGTATGAGATATTCTCCAAAAAGTTTCAAATATTAAAAATGCAAATTGAACAATTTGCATATGTATACACGTGTATATAACATATCCATGCATCCTCACAAGCTGGCAAAAATAAAACACACACGTGATGCCCCCAGAAGAGTCAGGTTTTCATCCCCTGATTTATGTGCCCATACAGAGCAAAAACACAAAAAATAACCATCTCTAAATTCCTTTGAGTCACTGAACAAAACAACTATTTTGGAATTGTAAAATGGTTTATCTATATTTTTTTTTATGATAGGTTAGTCACCATACAGTACATCATTAGTTTTTGATGGTTTATCTTTTATCATGTTATAGCAGGAGGAAATTTGAAATAATTGATGATTATGGATATGGTGATTTTTTGATTTGTTTTTTAAAGGTTTTATTTATTTATATTTTTATTTTTTTAAAGATTTATTTGTCAGAGAGCGAGTGAGTAAGCCAAAACAGGGGGAGCGAAAGGCAGAGGGAGAAGCAGGTTCGCAGGGAGCCTAATGCCAAACTGGATCCTAAGGCCCTGGGATCATAACCTGAGCGGAAGGCTGATGCTTAACCAACTGAGCCACCCAGGCGTCCCATGGGAGATTTTTCAATAGTGTTGCTTCATACAGTTTCATAAGAAGTAATACTCTTTTATAATTATTTCTGAAAGTTTATTACATTATTTTCTATTTTTTTCACCCAAAGAATATATTATCATCTTTGCCTAGCCTAAGATAGAGATAAAACAGAAATTATACTAATATCAAAAGTTTGAAAATGATGTTGTACCTCTCTGGATCCTAGTTTTGTTCTGTTTCAGTCCTTTAGTAACTAGAAAAATTAAAGCAATCCTCATAAAACTTAATATTAAACTAAATAAAGCATTATGATTTGAGTTTCTTAGTTTGAAGTTTGGTGTACTGTTTAGAATGAGAAAACTCTGTAGTAAAATTGATTTTACCCATAAAAATTGAATAAAATAATGAACATGTAGGGGAAGATAATTCAAAAGTTCGAAGAACCAAACCTCAGTCTTTTACAGTATTTTGTTTAACCAATCTCAAGAATTAATTTGTATATCTCAATAAGGTCTCTCCTATAGCTTGCATTTGAGTTATGACATCAGAATATATTTGTAGTACCCTCTATAATTATTCTGTTATTTCTACTTTTGACAAATTCAAAATAACCATTCTACACTTAGAGCAACATGCATTAAAATGAGATAAAAAAATTCCGTAATATTGTGCAACATTTTGAGGCAACGATGATCATTAAAGTGAAAAATTCCCTTGTAGTCATTCAAACACTAACTTACAGGTAATAACAACTATTGTGACCACAGTGGACATCAAGACAAGGCAGATGATTCCCAGGACCCCAGCAATGAGCTTCCCTGGACATGAAGGTAAATAGTAGGAAGAAAATGAAAACACTGAGAAAGGACAGGCAGTTAACAATCCTTTAAGAAAATTACATACAAGAGAACCAACGATGCTCGGGGAGTCACACATAAAACTTGTACCCCAAACCCGTATCTACCATTATAATCTCTCAGAATATTCCATTGCATTTGCAGTAAATATATTACCCAAGAAATGTGGTAAAGACAATCAGTTAGCAATGGCTGAACAGATTTAGTCCTCAGGTTTCAATTACAATACTGTATTCCAGCTCCATGCTCTGATCCTCACAAACGAAAAATATGGGCGATCATCCCCTACTCATTCCTTACATCCTTGCATCCCTAGTGCAAATCCAAGAACAGTTATACTATATGTGTCTTGTTTTACCTTTCCACTGGTAGGTCTTGCCATTCCCTTGAAGATCCTGAGAAGCATATTGAAGATTTAATTCTGCATAGGTTATTTCCCGCTCAGTTACCGAAGTGGAACTTTTAGTGCCCTTAGCTTTCCTTTGCTGTCTTTTTGAGTCTTTAGTCTGACTGAGTTCTGCATAGGTAATTCCTTGGTTATTCATCTCTGCAGCTGAGTATTGTCAGGCACAGTGCTGAATGGGACTGCACTGAAGGACTTGATAAATAGTACATGCAGTGAAAATATTGCTAGGACAGTCACACTGGGTGGAGTGTGTGGTGAGTGAGAGTACTCATTTGCAGTTGAACAATGTAAAATATGGTACTAATTTCCTTAGAACCTTAAAGAAGCATTTCATGATAAGTTGTTTTTACAATGATATTCTATACTTCACACAATAGTATTGGTTGGAAAAATGTAAAGCAAAAAATTAGTGAAGAAGAAAGGAATTCAGAAATAATATTGTCCCTATCAATGTAAGGTCAGAATTCACAAAAACATTTCACATTATTAGAATTAAAATGCTGGGGGCACCTGGGTGGCTCAGTTGTTAAGCGTCTGTCTTTGGCTCAGGGCGTGATCCCAGCATCCTGGGATCAAGCCCCACATCAGGCTCCTCCGCTGGAAGCCTGCTTCTTCCTCTCCCACTCCCCCTGCTTGTGTTCCCTCTCTCGCTGGCTGTCTCTCTCTCTGTAAAATGAATAAATAAAATCTTTAAAAAAAAATTCTGAATTAAAAAAAAATGCTACATTATTTTTGGGGGGCACTTTTTATGCCCAGTATTGGTTAAAAATTGGGTGTTCTAAGATTGGGGAATACCAGTTTAGCACATATAGGAATTTCCTGCAGTAAATGCCTTTTATTTCAGGAATTAGATCTCTGTACTAAAAGTTAATGCAGTGCTATCAAGTGAACTTTGAATAATTGTGGAGTTCTGAGAAATCATTAAATTTTAAAAGATTTTATATGTTGAATTATGTCACATGACACATTAAACTTTTCCAAAACCTGAACCATATTGAAAACAATGCAAAACAGCCCATGTATATTTTTGAAGATTTTAATTTACTTATTTGAGAGAGAGAGAGTGTGTGTGAGCACAGCGGGAAAGGGAGAAGCAGACTCCCTGCTGAGCAGACAGCCTGTCCCTGGACTCAATGCCAGGACCCTGAGGTCATGACCTGAGCCAAAGGCAGATGCTTAACCAGTTGGCTGAGCCACCCAGGAGCCCAAAACCTGTATTTTTAAAAAGCATTTAGTTAACACCAGAAATTGACAATTGATGTAATAGCAAAGAATGAAACCTTAAAATGATAAGTAAGAGTGTAGATAATTTATGGAACAACACTGTCGGTACAAACTTCCAGAAAGACCTGTGAATGTCAAAGGCAGTGAGGGTAACTTTAGCTGTATAAGGAATTCCAATAAATAAACCAAATCAATGTAATTTCGTAATTCAGTCAATGAGCTTGCAGTCGGTGAAATCTGGAATTACGCGTGGCTCTCAAACTTACAAAGTAGGACTTTTAACAAGTTACTTCCTGTCTAGCTATCTAGTTTTTACTAATCTAAAATGGGAATTAAAATATGTAAAATATAATGCAGATAAAGCACTTTATACTCCACCCAGCTTTTCTAAGTGCTCAATAATACATCAGTTATTTTAATTATTTTGAACACAATAGCCATTTTATCGTTACTGATTCATATCCTTTAGACCATGTAACATAATTCATTAGACAGGAGTCTTTTCAGTATTGAATATCTTTTTTTTTTCAAGCTTTGTTTTGAATGTTTATACTAAAGTTTAAATTAGCATTTTCTAGAAGCAAAATCTTGCTTTTTATGAAAAATCATAATCTTGTTAATCTTGCTTTTTATGAAAAATCAACCTGTTTAATTTATCAAAGCAAATGTATGACCATTTGACCATTATGATTTGATGGATTCATTTTAAGCATCTATTTTTAAAGCCTCTGCTAAATATCAAATAATATAGGTATGTATATCTATAATTGATGACAAATCCAAATTAACTATTCCTTGTCATGATGCTTATAGGATTTCAATGAAAATTATATTGATTTGCAAACACAATTATGCCTGTGTATATATATTTAATTATTTCTCCACAGGCAAGAATTTGAGTATTTTAAGAAGTTCTCTGATATATTTCAAATTCAATTTTGTCACTCTGAATTGTTGGAATAAAGATAGCAATGTTCTCTGTGATTTGATTGTGTATTAGCTGTACCTCAGGGGTATCCCATCCAGCTTTTCTAATCTCCTATTAAATGAAGTGGCTAGGAGACAGAAGAATTTTGACACATACCTTCTGTTAGCCAGAGAGTTGGGCATCTTCCAGGGGAAACCAGGTTACTCTTGTAAGCAATATCTGTGGTCTTCACAGACTGACGGCCCTGTGAAAGCTCAGTGTGGGGCAATAGCGGAAAAGTACATTTCTCATCAATGTGTTACTTAAAATTTGAAAAGGAAATTCTTACACATGGGCTATTTTGAAGACACTTTATCTCATCACACACCTCCAGAATGTCCAAGACTTTCAGGTGATAGTGCGTCATGAGTTTGTTCCTTGGCAAGTGCCCCTGAGAAATTCTTATGTTCCACAAGATATTGGAGTCAGAGACTTGACCACCCAGGCTGTTAACTTGTTTCCCTCTGATTCACAAACACTTGAGAACTTGGGCCTTGTGAGAAATGTCTTCGATGTTTAAGTTTTACTGTTAGACAATGTTTCTACATCTCGGCATCACACGCCTGTCTTTCTTGCGCCTTTGCTATGTCATACCTACTATACTGAAAATATTTTAAAATCATCATCCCGTTAACAGGTATTTAATGATTTTTGACACTAATTCTGAAGACTTACATTTTCATCCTTTCTAAACTAATCTTCTCAATTTTTCAACTTTCATTTTTAATATACTTGCATTTTATATTTGTATTATCTGTAAATAAGTTACTTAAGTTTTTATGAAAAAAACAATGCCTGTGAGAAGAATAGAACATTGAAATTTATTGAAAAATAGCACCATCCCAGAGATTTGAATATTAAGTAATTGAATTATTCATTTTATTCATTGATTCCTCTTCTAATGATAAATTATTTTAATAGGAATGATTGTTGTAAATTAAAAAACATAAGTCTAACTATGTAGTGGGAAAATGAATGCAGTGCTTACAAATTTCACATAATTCAAAAAATTGAAGTGGGGAAGAGAAGGTACTTTTAAAATATGATTAAATATCATGTGAACACGTAATTTTTGAAGGTATTTACAGATATGTTTCTATTGCTGTGTAGTTCTGTTTTGGTTTTGTTTTGCAAAATTGGTTGACAATTTTATTTTTATGTATTTATTTCTAATGATGTGTAGTTGGCATATAGTATCATATCACTTTCAGGTGTAGACACAGTGATTCAACATTTATACACATTATATGATCATTATAAAACTATTAATTTTATATGGCTACCATGTAAAATTAATACAATGTTATTGACTATGTTCCCTATGCTGTAATTTACAACCCTGTGACTTATTTTATAATTGAAATTTTGTACTACTTACTGCCTTTTACCTATTTCAGCCCTCTCTCCATGCCCCCGCCCTATGGCAATCACAACTTTGCTCTCTGTATGACTCATTTCACTTTTAGATTGCTCATTGTTAGTTAAAACATATGGTATTAACTTCCTCTGACTAATTTCATTTAGCATAAAATCCTCTGGTAGCATCAATTTTGTCAAAAATGACAAAAATTTCTGAGTAATATTCCATTGCGTATAAATATCACTTCTATTTATTCATTCACCTATAGATGGACACAGGGGTTGCTTCCATATCCTGGCTGTTGTAAGTAATGCTGCAATAAACATAGGGTGCACACTTCTCACGTTATTGTTTGCATTATCTCTAGATCCCCTGAAATGGATATTCTGGAGGAACCTCTATACTGTTACCCATTGTGACTACACCAATCTAAATTCCCACCAGGAGTGCACAAGTTTCCCTTTTTTGCACATCCTCACTCACCGGTATTCGTCTTTTTAAATCTGAGAGCATTTTCCAACTCATTGTGGTTTTGATTTGCATTTCCCTGACAAGTGTGATGTTGAGCATCTTTTCATGTGTTGGCTGGCCATCTGTATGTCTTCTTTCAAATAGTACCTGCTCAGGACCTTGGCCCATTTTCAATCTCATTTCGGTTTTTTTGTTTTGTTTTGTTTTGGTGTTGAGATGTAGGAATTCTTTATATATTTTGGATATTAACCACTTGTCATGTACCATTTGCAAATATGTCCCATTCAGTTGGCTGCCTTTTTGTTTTGATGATCTCCTTGGCTGGGCAAAAGCCTTGTAGTTTGACGTATTGTTTATTTTTCATTTTGTTGCCCTTCCCTAAGGAAAACAGACCCAAAAGAGTAAAGTTAAGGCCTGTCTCCACGAGTTGATTACCTGTTTTTCTTTAGGAGTTTTGTGGTTTCTGGTTTTACATCTACATCTTTAATTCATTTTAGGTTTAGATTTGTTTATGGTATAAATCATGGAACATTGCATCAAAAACTGGGGATGTACTGTATGGTGACTAATATAACAAAGTAAAAATTAAAAAAAATAAAATAAATTAAAAAGGAGGTCCAGTTTTATTCTTTAGCACATAGTTTTCCAGTTTTTTAAACACAATTTACTGAAGATTCTCTTTTCCCCATTCTCTAGTCTTGCCTTCCTTGTCATATATTAATTGGCCATACAAAGAGAAGTTTAGTTCTGGCCTTTGTATTTCATTCCTTTCACCTCTGTGGCTATTGTTATGCCATACTGCTTTGATTGCTACAGCTTTGTACTATAGTTTGAAGTGTAATCTCATGTTGCTTCCAGTTTTATTCTAATGATTGCTTTAGATATTCAGAGTTTTTTATAGTTCCAAACTTTAAGATAATTTATTCCAGTTTTATGAAAAATGCTATTGGTGTTTTCTTTGGGATTACATTGAATCTCTATGTTGTTTTTCAAAATATGGATATTTTCACAATTTTAATTCTTCCACTCCATAAGCGTGGTATTATCTTCCCACTTATGTCATCTTCGAATTTCTTTTACCAATGACTTATAGTTTTCCGAGTATAGGACTTTTACCTCCTTGGTTAAATGTATTCTTATGGAATTTATTCTTATAAATGGAATTATACAGGGGATTGTTTTCGTAATTTTTTCCTCCTGGTTTTTTACTAGTGTACAAAAATGCAACCTATTTCTGCATATTAATTTTGTATCCTGCAACTTAACTGATTCCATGTATTAGTTTTAATAGTTTTGGTGGAATCTTTAGGTTAATTATCTAGAGAATCATGTTATCTGAAAATGGGGACAGCTTTGCAATTTCCATATCAATTTGGATGTCTTTTTACACTGTTTTTTTCTTTTCAGATTACTATGGCTAGGACCTCTACATGTTTTGAATAAAAGTGGTAAGGGTAGACATCCTTGTCTTAAAGCTTTTGGCTTTTCACTATTGAGAATGAGGTTAGTTGTGAGCTTGTAACATATGTCCTTTATTATATGGAGGCAGAGTCCCTCTCTATACACTTTGTTGGGAGTGTTTATCATAAATGGTTGTTGGATCTCATCAGTGCTTTTTCTGCATCTATTGAGATTTCCGTATGATTTTGATCTTTAGTTAATGTGGTATGTCAAGTTGATTTGCAGATATTGAACTATCCTTTCATATATGGAATAAATCCTTCTTGATCATGGTGTATGATCCTTTTATTGTACTGCGGACTTGAATTTGCTAAAACTTAGTGAGGATTCTTTCATGTTCATCTGGAATTTTGTCCTAGAATAAGTGTGTGTGTGTGTGTGTTGCATCCTTGTTTTGTTTTGGTATCAATGTAATGCTGTCCACACACAATGAAGTTGGAAGTTTTCCTCTATCTTCATTTTGGGATGAATCTGAGAAGAAGAGGTATTCTCTTATTAAAAGTTTGTTGGAATTCACCTGTGAAGCCATCTGGTCCTGGACATGTGTTTGTTGGCAATGTTTTGACAACTGATTCAATTTCTTTACTATTAGTCTGCTTAGATTTTTCTGTTTATTCCTGATTTAATCTTGAAAATCTGTGTATTTGTAGGAATTGGTCCATTTCTTCTGGATTGTCCAGTTTGTTGGCATGTAATTGGTCACAGTAAGCCTCTTATGCTCTTCTGTATTTCTGAGGTGTATGTTGTAAATTCTCCTTGATTCTGAATGTATTTATTTGGGTCCTCACTTTTTCCTGTTAATTCCACTTAAAGTCTTACCAATTTTGTAGATTTTTTCAAGGAAGCCTCTCTTCATTTTATTCATCTTTTCTATTATTTTTTAATCTTAATTTCATTTATTTCCACTCCCATAGATTTTGAAACATTGTGATTTCCTTTTCATTTTTCTCCAGGGATTTTTGATTTTTTTCTTAATTTAAACTCAATTACCAACATATACTACATCATTACTTTCAGATGTAGAGTTTAGTTTTTCATCAGTTGCATACATATAACAACCAGTACTGATTACATCACGTGCCCTCCTTAACTCCCATCACCCAGTTCCCCATCTCCCTGCCACCTCCTCTCCAGCAAACCTTGGTTTGTTTCTTATAGTTAGGAGTCTCTCATGGTTTGTCTCCCTCTGATTTTTTTTCCCACTCGGTTTTCCCTCCCTTCCCCTATGATCCTCTGCAATGTTTCTTATATTCCACATGAGTGAAATTATATGATTGTCTTTTCTCTGACTTATTTCATTATTATTTCACTTAGCAAAATACCTCCTAGTTCCACCCACCGATATAATTTTTAAGTATTCATCCTTTTTGATGACTAATATTCCATTGTATGTATATACCACATCTTCTTTATCCATTCATTTGTTGAGGGACATCTGGGATCTTTCCATAGTTTTGCTGTTGTGGACATTGCTACTGTTTATAAACATTGAAGCGCAGGTGCCCCTTGGGATCACTACATTTGTACCTTTGGGGTAAATACCTAGTAGTGCAATTGCTGGTTTGTAAGTAGCTCTATTTTTAACTTGAGGGATCGCCATACTCTTTTCCCACTTTGTCCTGGTGAATAATCGTTTTAATGTACTGTTGGATCCTTTTGGCTAGTATCTTGGTGAGACTTTTTGCCTCCATGTTCATTAGGGATATAGATCTGCAATTCTCCTTTTTGGTGGGGGTCTTTGGTTTTAGGATCGAGGTAATGCTGGCCTCATAGAACGAATTTGGAAGTTTTCCTTGCATTTCTATTTTTTGAAAAAACTTCAGAAGAATAGGTATTAATTCTTCTTTAAATGTTTGGTAGAATATAAAGATGCTGTCACAATTTTATATACTGCCATACTCTGTAGAAAATAAAATTTTTAGGGGCGCCTGGGTGGCACAGCGGTTAAGTGTCTGCCTTCAGCTCAGGGCATGATCCCGGCGTTCTGGGATCGAGCCCCACATCAGGCTCCTCCGCCATGAGCCTGCTTCTTCCTCTCCCACTCCCCCTGCTTGTGTCCCCTCTCTCGCTGGCTGTCTCTATCTCTGTCAAATAAATAGATAAAATCTTTAAAAAAAAAAGAAAATAAAATTTTTAGACAATTAAAAAATAAATACAAAATAAAAACATGTAAGCAAAAAATTAGGTGAAAGTAAATCCAAATGAAGAAGATAAAAGAAAATAATAAATAGTATAAAATCATGACAAAGAACAAAAGTGCAGTAGAGAGGATCAAGAAAGTCATTCTCCTTGAAAAAGACAAAATGGTCAAGACTGTCAAAAAAATAAAGAGAAATTATTTATATCTGGATTAAATTTGGGGAATACATTATTGTTTTAAATTAAAACAATATTAAAAGGTAATAAAGGCATATTATGAATAGATTTCAAAATCTGTATGTAAGAGAAGATTCCCAGAAAATGCAAATTACCAAAGTGCAGTACAATAAAAAGCAACCTGGGCAAACCTACCATGTTTTAAAGAATTTGACTTCATTATATAAACCTTCCTTCAAAAACATTCTACTCAGAAGCTCAGACGGCATCAGGAGAGAATAACAACACTTAAAGATATTGATCAAATCCCCCAACCATTATGGTATAGTTGTTGTATCACAACCTACATGCATTGTAAATACTGAAAAACACTGTTGCAAACTTTGCTGTGACTAGGCATGCATACTTAACGAAATTAACAGAAGACTGGTCTTTCCTATTTACCCAGATATATGTAACTTTTCATGCCCTTCTCACCTTCCCAAATACCCAGTTTTCCCTCTGGTACTATTACCAGCAAGCCTGAAAAATTTGCTTCCCGTAGCGCCTCTTGCTCTGCAGGCTTGCTGGTGATGGATGTCCTGAGTAGTTCTTTGAACGCGTCTTAGTTTACCTTTGTTCTGGAAGGCTATTAATGACATAGAATTCTGGGTAGGCAGGTTTTTTTTCTTGAGATCAATACTCTACTAGCTTCTAAATTTCATTGTTTGTAGTGAATTTCTGGGCATATGAAGTGCTGTTATTCTCTCACGGCTTTCAACATTTTCTTTTTATCTCTTTCAGAAGCGTGACTACAATGTACCCACTTGTGACTCAGTTTATATTTATCTTATTTGGGTTTTGCTGGGCTTCCTGAAAACTGGGAGGATCTGTTTACGAGAACAATAAGATATGCTAATTTGGGCGTATTCTACAAGGTCTGCTAAACATAGCCTAAGGGACAATGCCTACATCTCTTAGATCACAAGGCTACTGTTTTCTACAAAGTTTCGGGAGGGGTGGCATTCCAAGGGCAGAGTGGTCACGTAGGCCTCAGCATTCCAAAGGCCTATGCCCTTCTCCGAAAACTTCCCTGCCCTCAGCGACCTCTGTGTCACATTTTAGCCAGCCAGGTAATTGTGGCTGATTTCATGATCTACATTAGCCCCAACATCTGCCCCCTTTTTGTTTCTTTAAAGTGGTAGCTGGTAGCTCTTGAGACAGTTGCGCTGTGTAGATATGCTTCACATCTCTGGTGGTGGATAGGGCATTTATTCCAATTTTACAGACTATGATAAGAAAAGAAGTAATTATTATTACAGTAGCAACTCCTAAGAATCCCCATTTTGTGGAAGAGAACCATGTGGTCGGGTTAAGCCACTGCAGATTGTTAGAGATCGCCAAGCTTCTGTATGAAGCTTACAATTTTTCCACCACCGTTAATGAAGTAAGGATCTGATCCTTTAGCTGCTGAATGTCTAAAGTTAAATTATCATGGAATGATCCATGCATCTCTTCCGAATCATGTGTAGACTGATTCCAGGACATAGGGTAACACAGATGGATCTGTAAGCCCAGTCACGTGAAAGGCCTTGCCAATTCGTAAATAAGACTTCTTGCTTTTCCCCAAGATATTCAACAGCAGCTTCCATTAGCCTAACATTTTAGTTTAAGTTGAAATTCCCTTCTGGTAGTAATAGCCAGCTGGTCCACAAAGGCAGGAGTCTGAACCGAGTGAGAGAAAGAGAGGCACCTGCCACGCTAGTGGGGTAATCACTGAGACAGCGGCGGTAATGCTGGCAACGAGCTGGTCCAGGAAGCGCTAGGGTCCTCTGATGTCAGATAATGCCTGATTCAGAAGGCTAATGGATCTGGATTCTTCCTGACCTCTGGTCAGTTTAACAGGGATAGTGGCATTGTTGAAAACAGGGAAAGGGGCATGCCCCCAAGTAACAGGCTTCCAGAGGGGGTATTTATAACATTGGCCCAATAAAAGGATGTGAAGAACCCAGGCAGCAGCAGCAGACAGACGAGGATACAGATCATGGTAGAGCTGGTGTTAAGCGCAGATACCTTAGCCAAGAACATGTTTTCAGAAGTAGGGGATTTACCGGTTTGTGATAGAATCTCCTTGGCTTTCTGGGTCATCATCTTGAGGTCTCCCCAGATCATGAATTTGGCCTTGTGGGTTTTGGGGAGGTGCACAAAGTGTGGCTGTTTTTCATCTAGGTTCAAGTGACTCATCTGAGGGACTGGATTCTGACCGTGTCAGGCCACGGTAGTGTTTACCGTTTCTAGCGGGGATCCACACTGGTCTGTCCTAAGTGGAAACCCAAGCATAACCTCGCTGCCATGTTAGCAGTTCTCCTGGTGCCTGCCAAATGCCCATATCTGGGTCCTTCCAGAGTACTTGGGCTCCTGGTTTTGGTGGGGAGTGAGGTTTAAAATGTTTTTCTTTGTCAGGAGTTTCAAAATCAGAATTTAAATTAAAAAGATTTAGAGTAAGCGATGCTTTCTGTAATTGTGCTATAGGACCCTTATCACCCCCTTTTTGTTTTTGTATCATGCATTTAAGGGTAGAATGTGCTCTCTCAATGATCGTCCGATTATGACTGACTGGCCTTCGGAAAGCTTGCTGTAATTTATTGACGAATTTGATAAAGGGTTTTTGGGGGCCCTGCTAATAGAGACAGAGACTTCAGGAGTGCCAAGCTCATTTTGCATAGAGAGAGCATTGTTCAAAGACTTGAGGGTCCATAGAAGTTGTCCTGCATCTATGTATGGACCTCTCCCCTGAAGCATATTAGCCGCTCTAGAAACTCCTGCCAAGTGACTGAGCAGTTTGTTCACATAAATCATCATATTCAGTATGCCAGAGCAAATACTGAGGGGCCCCAAGTACTGATTTACATAAATGTTGTTTACAAATGAATATTTTATCACATTTCTGTAAGTCATTGATTGATATCTTAAGAGAAAATTTTCTTAATCTGGAAAGGCAAACAGAATCAGCAATGTTTTAAGTGAGAGTCACAAAACTAATTTTTTAGTTCATTCAGTCCCATGTTACTAATTCTTGCTTAATTTGAATGCAGCTATTATTTCAGTTTTTTACGTTTTTAAAGATACCAAAAATCTGTATTTGTCCTAAGTCTTTTATATGAATTTTCTTGAAGAATAACCTCATTTTTATAAGAGAATTAAGAACAGTTATAAATGACAAACTCAGAAACGGATATTGCTAATGATCTGATCATTCTTTACGATGCAATTGACAAGGAAACTCAGTTATTTCTGTGACACATGAAACACTTCAATATCCATAATATCAAGTGTTGATGACCTTATACCAAAAGGTAACATACCAAACAAGCCTAATTAGTCAAGGAGACTCTGTTCATGATTTAAATCTTGAGGAAGTTTGCTAAAACCTTAGAAAGGTTTAAAGCACATGCTTAAATAGGATTAGGGATTGTCAAAGACTCGATAAATGCAAAACATAGAAACTGGTTTTCTGGGCATACTAAAGAGGAAAAAAAAACCTTTGCTTACATTTTCTTATTAAGAGCAGATGATTCAAGAATACTTTGTCTTTTAAACAGAATTTCAATCTCTTACCACTGTACCTTTAAAATCCCTTTATTTTAATCTTAGTCTTTCCTGACCACACCTAAAATTCCCTTCCAAAGACTTCCCTTCACAAACCTACAATATTTTATACTCAGATTTTGTCCCAAGCCATTTTTCTCCAAAAAACCATCTTATTTAGGACAAAATTACCTTCTTTAATCTTTAACAAGAATGAAATTCCCATTCCTTGTATCTTTCTTACACATGTCCTACTTTTCTACATACAGAGTTGCTGAATTTCGCACTCTTAGAAATCTTAGTCTCCAATGAAGGCTAAGTAGTAACCAATTGTGAATTGTTACACAAATTTATGAATCATCTTTTTGCTAACAAATTTCAAGAGAGATAACATAAACTTATTTGACCTTTAGTAAATCTGGGTAGAATAAATTTTACATTTAATGCTGATAACCTTAAAGACAGGTGTATCTTAATTAAACTGATAGGCTTAACTTAGTTAAAATACCCAATTATGTTCCACCTGGATCCTCTTTTAAAAGTCCATTTGCTCCCCATTGTCAATTTTTACCTGACACACTGGTGAGGAAATCTACTGGAGTGGGTGGTGTTAAGTCCAGGGGGTGCTCTTTTTGCTCCTTGATGGTAAGGGTAGGAGCAGCCATGGTGCCGAGGCGCTGAGGAAGGTCTAAAAGCCAGTTATGCAGGCCATACCCAAGGTGGTGCAGAAAGAGAAGGGGGAGAGGGAAACAGAAGAGGCAAAGTGCTGCCAGAAGGCAGAAAAAGGGTTCCTAGTTCTAGAACTCATCAGCTCCAGCAGAGGAGCAGAGGCCATATTTTCCCACCAATAACGGAGGGATAGGTAGTCTATGTCAGGCCAGAGAAGACATGGAATTTCCCCAAAACAAAGGGAATTTCGGCAGCTGTTTGGGAATATTCCTTAAAGTCCCTGTCCCAAGGTAGACTAACCACAGTTGGCTCCAGTTATAGCCATTAACCCAGGAAATGAGTGAGGGAGAAGCCCCCACATGAACAGAGAGAGAATGTCAAGAGTCCCCTTTGTCTGGGATGGCCTGTGTTTCCTCCAGCAACCTGGATTTATTTGGAAGAGACCTATTTTGATAATTATCCAATATGTCAGGAGGGAGGTTAGTAGCCAAACACATTCAGGCAAACCCAATTCTGCAAAGAAGGCCCTTAGATTGGGGTTCAGTGTAGAGCAATGAAGGCCTAGGTAGGAGCAACGGGTACCCTAGGTCCATTTCCCTTTTCCTACCACAGAGATCTGACTGATAGAACCCACTGAGGCCATACAGCGTTACAGGAACCAAACCTTTCCTAAATTTTGCAATCCGAATTGTTTCCAGTGGGTTAAAAGACACCCCAAGGAGAGTTCTTGGGAACTGAAGAGAAGGTCCATTACCTAGAAAACCCCCGACTCCCAGGTGGCATCCCACGCAGGGTATGTCAGAAGTTCCTGGTGTCAAAATGATCCGAGGCATCCCCCCGAACAAAATCACTGTGACCACTGCCACTGATATAAGTTCTTGTAGGAGGGACACCAGCCCTCCCTTCTGCTTCCCCATCACATTCTAGACTACGATGGGTGTTGGTGTATGGACCGAAATACCGTGCCTTGAAGGTCATGCTGTGAAGGGATATCTTATTTTATCTTGAAGAACCCACTGCTTTTAACCCATGGAAAACACTAGAAGTTTTACAAGGGGAAAATATCCAATTTTGTAGTTTAAGTGGTTAGTAAAGGGCTTGACATAAAACAGTGAAGATAGAAATCCATCATGGTCTAAGCAGCATTCCAACACATGTAGTCTTTACAGCCTACTTCCGGAGGAAGTGTTCCCCTGTAAGCATCACTTCCCAGATGTAGCCCCCAGTAATGATTGACTAAGTGGGGGCGGAGGGAAGAAGATGGTGGAATCTCCTAGTCGGGGGGAGGAGGGAGATCTTCCTCCCTGTTGGGTCTAACTTGAGAAGTTAAAGAGCTCATTTTGGGAGCTGAAAGAGTTGTAGGTTCCCCTTCTTTTTCTTTAAAGAAATTTGAGGTGTCCTCAGTATGTAAAGGGGCCAGGGCAGACCTGACTAGACCCCACATAGTAAGGGAAGCAGGGGACACCTTTTTACCTTGTTTTGGCAACATTTCAAGTTCTTTCCAATTCTCTCCCATACTTCTAAAGTTCCTTGGTGAGAAAACCATGGGTTCTGTTCGGTGACAACCTCTAACAAACCCTGAAGTTGGTCCTCTATTATAGAGGCCCCGCTCACCTTAAGGAGATGTTTCTCATTTATAGTAGCAATGTTAGCTTTTAAGAGTTGCTTTAAAACCTTAATATATTGTCTCTGTTTGAGAGAGAGAGGATTTGACCCATATTTGGAGTTCTTAGAAAACTTTTAATTCCATAAAAATACCCTTGTCTGAAACTTCCCCGAACTCGGCCTTGAGCCAATGCCAGCTTTGCGCAGACTTCTCGTTTTCGGGGGGTCTGTACGGTGTCCATTGCAAGATGATCACATCGGGGTCACCACTTGCCAGGAATGGCCAGCAATCCCTGTGGTGACAGATGAAAGATTACTCCAGACTCTGCCGTGAAAGACAGGAGAGGGGCAAGGGGGTCAACACTCAGAAATGAAGACGCTTTGTGATTCTTTTCTCCCATTTTTATTGGTCCTTCAAGATAATCACAAATCCTTATCACTGTTCCTCAAGCACATGACGTTGACAAGGGGTCCTACTGAAAACCGGGGGATGTGTTTATAGGGAAGATATGATATGCTAATTTGGGTGTGTTCTACAAGTCCTGCTAAACATAGCCTACGGGACAATGCCTACATCTCTTATATCACAAGGCTAGCGTTTGCTACAAAGTTTCAGGAAGGCAACTCCCCGCGGCATTCCAAAGGCCTATGCCCTTCTCCGAAACCTTCCCTGTCCTCAGCTGCCTCTCTGTTACATTTTAGCAAGCCACGTTATTATGGCTGATTTCATGCTCTACATTAACCCCAACAGTTACAGAGCCTGGGTTTTCTTGGAAAACAGCCTTTACTGAATATTTGATAAAGTAAAATATGAAGAGATCATAGATAGCCAGAACGTCCCGTGGTCAGGCTGTATTTTAAGGATCTTCAGGCATTATATTATTGATCCTCAGATCAGCCCTATGGGGTTGCTACAATTTTCATCATCGTGTCACAGGAGATGGAACAGAAGCATCAAGTTCTTAAGTCAAAATGACTGAGATCTAGTGAATATACAAGGTAGCCCACTCTCCTAAGAATAAAATATGGAAAAAAGATCTCAGCTGAATCTGTAGTCTGGAGGCAAATTCCTACAGCCCATCCCTGATCTACTAAAACACAGCTAAACCACAAACTGGTGAATGAGAAATAAATGCTTATTTTTAAACATCAGTGAAATCCTGGATTGTTTGTAACACAACTTCAGCAATCAGAATTGCCATTTACACATTATATGAAGTTGATTTAGAATACTCACATAATTTCTCTATGTAATGATGAGGAATAAGTACAGAAAATTTGAAGAATATATCTTCAAAGAGATAAACGTATATAAAATACAAATTTATTTTACAAATAACTATCGAGTTTAACCTCTCTCCCTGATGTATTTGAATTAGGGTAGGAATATCTCTGAATCATGATTAAAATAGGAATGCGTGTCCTAAATTCTGGCAATCACTAGCTGCTTGACACACACAAATATCTTTATACTTTTAATTCTTGTTTTCTTCACTATTTAACATTTATTTTTCACTTCAGAGTATTTGTTAGCATAGTAGTAAAGAGTGACAGAGGTGGTGATGTGGAGAATTTAATAAAACAAGATCTCTTCCAATATATCTGGAATGCGGGTGAGGAAAACAACACACAAGAAAGAGTATCAAAGGACACTGGTTGTTACTCAATGAAAAACCTATCTCTACCAAATAATGAACCTAATTTTGATAGTGCTGTACTAAAAGTGACTCAGAATATACCTGTTCATTCCATTCTCTGAGGAGGTGGGACAGATGTGAACAGCTTTATAGAACAACCCTGTGGTTGTTGCATGATAACCCTGAGTGCCTGTTAACCATTTCGTACTCTTGGCTCCATCCCTCAGTGCCCCGTTTTCAGACGTTGGGACTAGAGTCTATAAACTTCTCTGGTTTCTCAGCTCACACGAGGTTGAGTTATGTCAGTAGAAGGCAATGGAGAGACATTGCAACAGAAACGGCTCTTCTTCCTGGTTTCATGGTGTTTTCGGGGTGTTTGGCCGCCATGCATGCAGGAAGTCCTTGTATTCAGCCTCCAGCAAACTTTTGTAGCCAGAACCAGTCAAAGCTTCCTGCCCTCTGCTCTGTGCCTCCTAACAGCCTGGCAGGGGTTCTTCCTGCTTACCAGTCACAGCTTGAGATCCATGCTCACCAAGATCAGCCTGTGAACTGTGGAGCTGCTCTGTCCCAGGCCAATCCCGTGACCATGTCTGCTATGAAGCCGGGTGTAGCCACATCGTCTTCAATGACATCTAAGTCCCATCTTCAGAGTGTAGACCTGGCTTCCTAGTGATCCCTTCCTTGGGTACTCTCCTTTAATTCTAACGTATTCTGATGATTTTCTTTATCTTAGCACCATTCCTCTTAGTAGGCTTTCCCTTACAAATAGATGATAATTTGTTTTTACTTTGGTTTCTGTGTCCTGACTCAATTCCTACTCATAACCTTGCCACCCTCAATTGTTCAACCCTCATTCTTAGCCCCTCTAAGCGCTAGGACAAATCAATTCATTTGGAATTCTTAGTAGAAATTTTCACCTTGGGGCGCCTGGGTGGCACAGCGGTTAAGCGTCTGCCTTCGGCTCAGGGCGTGATCCCGGCGTTCTGGGATCGAGACCCACATCAGGCTCTTCTGCTATGAGCCTGCTTCTTCCTCTCCCACTCCCCCTGCTTGTGTTCCCTCTCTCGCTGGCTTGTCTCTATCTCTGTCAAATAAATTAAAAAAAAAAAAATTAAAAAAAAAAAAAAGAAATTTTCACCTTATCAAGGAACTTACAAAAACAGTGTTTGATATTATGATTTGTGATTTAAGCAGAATTCATTTTAATAAATGACAAAAGCTTGAGAAATGCTATGTACCTGAGTATTTACGTTTTAGATTAGTATGACACCAACACGAAGGGTGAAGGCGCAGGTACACTTTGGACTTTGGGAGATTATGAAGCATCACTGCAGGGTCATCCTTGTAACGAATGACCCATGCTAGTGAGTGTTGCTGATGACAGGAGAGGCCATCACGTGTGTGGACAGGGGCAATTGAGGAAATCTCTGTACCTTCCTCTTAATTTTGTTGTGAAAATTGCTCTAAAAATAACATCTTACAAATATTCTGAGAAAGCAATTGTATGGCTTCAGAAGAAATGAGAGATAGTTCTTTAGATGGTGGCAGAGCATTATACCAAATTAGGTAACGAATGCCTGATGCTTACAAACATATGGATTTAATTCTAAGCAGTTTGCATGAGAAACTATGTTTGAATCAAAGATGAAAAATGGACAATTCTTGTCACTCTCTGAAGACACTGATGATCTGAAATACAGAAATTACATCTCATTAATTTAGTAATGCATACCATAATATTTTGATGAATAATTTATTTTGACTAATAGTGATATATCAACACCTAAATATTTCTCTTGTCATTGTTCTATGAAAACACTGCAACATTTGTGTTCATCTAATTGCTCACATTTTAATGTTTTTCCTTGTAAGATTAATTCTTTTAAGTCATAAAATATAAACATTCTCAAGAAACTTACATTTCAGAGAAGAAAGTTGAGACTTTTGGCCACACAGATGAAGTATTACTCTTAGAGATTTTAACCCATGAAGAACGAATGAAGAAGTTCAACAAATACTATGAGAAAGCAGATTTTATTAGAAGTCAAATAGAAGCTCTTATACTCATTTAAATTTTGAGGTAACAATAAAGTTAATTCTTTCTGACTTTATAGTATCTGTCTATATGTGTATATTTTGTATCACACTGGACACACTGTAAAAGTATCTTAATAGGACTAGGAAGGAGGAGAAACTGACAAAGATAACAATTTTGGGTTTCTGATAAATGACAAAAGGTTGAAAGTACTTTGTGAAATATTTACATTGGAAAAAATCCTCGAGATTCAAGTAAGAAGAAGCACCTTGTAATTTGCTAGTGTAGGACAGTTCCTATGCCTCTCCCCCTGTCACCCTAGCTCCGTGATCAAGAAGAATTGTAAATTTTACATTTGGAAAAGGTGCAAATAGCAATGGTGCTGGTCAACAGGGACAGACTTGATTAGAAGTTGGGAAGGGGGCAAAATAGTCCATTGATTTTCAAGCTCAAAGTGCTAATTTTGCTTGGTCATGATGAGGAAAACCCATGCTTTTATTAGTCAGAGCTTGTGGTCTTTGTGTCAAGCTCTCTGACTCCCATAAATATAATGGGAAGTTACTGTAAGGGAAAATACAACAGAAGAGTTGGCATGAACTCTCTACACACTCTTGGCAGAGGGGAAAATATATGTGCATAGGGAGAGGAGACCAAGGTGAACCCACTAGAAAGTAAAGGCTGAAAGAGACTTGAGAACTGCTAATGAATTTATGAGGACTCCTCTCACACACACACACACACATGCACACACACACACACACACATCACAGGGCAGAGGGTGAAAGCCCAACTGACTTGTAGTGTTCAAACACAGACTTTTAAAATAATTAGTGATTGACATTTAACCTTCAAAATCACAAGGATCACACCCAGAAAGATAGGCTAAAAAAGGAAAGAAATTAAACAATTAAGAATTTGGAAAAACTTGGGGCGCCTGGGTAGCGCAGTCGTTAAGCGTCTGCCTTCGGCTCAGGGCGTGATCCCGGCGTTCCGGGATCGAGTCCCACATCAGGCTCCTGCGCTGGGAGCCTGCTTCTTCCTCTCCCACTCCCCTGCTGTGTACCCTCTCTCGCTGGCTGTCTCTCTGTCACATAAATAAAATCTTTAAAAAAAAAAGAATCGAAGTTGTTGAGGGTACACTTCCATATTCTCGCCCGTGCCCACTGAACCCAGGNAGAAGGCAATTTCAGAGGAGAAGATTCTGCAGTAAAGTTTACGCAACTTACAAAACATAATAAATCTATGAAAAATGAAAAAGAATGCATGTTTATTGAACTATATTGTCAAGAACGTCTACAAAAAAAAAAAAAACCTTGAAAAGCAACTGGAAAACGTCTTCTGCATTAAAGGAAAAAAAAACAGGTCAATAGAAACTTTTACTAGGATAAGATGTTACGTTATTAGAAAGAAGTACTTTAAAGTAATAAATATGTGTGTATATATATATATAATTAAATAAAACTTAGTTCAAATAATTAAATGAAAATATGATGGCAGCAATATAGCAAGTAGGATTTATCAATAGAAAAATAAAACTATATGAACAGACAATTCTTGCTTTATACATACCTGAAATTAAAATTTTAATAAATTGGCTCTACAGAAAATTTGAGATGCAGAGCAAAAAATTGATGAAATTGAAAAAGGAGTAAGAGTACTTTTTCACCAAATAGTATGAGAGAGAAAAATTAACAGAGTTCAGAAACCTTCAAAATAGTATCAGGAAAACTAGCATAGTTCTAAATACAATCTAAGAAGGAGAAGAGAGGCCGACAAAAACTCAGAAAATCAACCTTGAGTCACAATGTATGAACAACTTCTAAACATCATTTCCAAATATTTATAGACCCCAGAAGTTTAGCAAACTAAGAGATGTGGACATAGAAACCCACACATCTGGTGCCTGGGTGGCTCAGTAGGTTAAGCATCTGCCTTTGGCTCAGGTCATGATCCCAGGGTCCTGGGATCCAGTCCTGTATCGGGCTCCCTCTCAGCAGGGAGTCTGCTTCTCCCTCTCCCCCTCCCCTGCTCATGTTAACACGTGCTCTCTGTCTCTCCCCTTGCATAAATAAATAAATAAATAAATAAATAAATAAATAAATAAAATCTTTTTAAAAAGTTAAAAAAATAAATACACATCTCAGGACATCATACTGAGATGACTGAAGATCACTTAAAAACACAAAGAAATAATCTTGAGGGAACAGGGTGGATTAAGAGGCGGCTTAAGTCAGTATGAAATTCAGGGAATGGGTGATGTATCTTCCACCTCCAGCAGCGTTAGACCATGTTATCTACCACAGAATCCATATCTCCTCTGGACACTATTTCAGACTATGGAGAAGAAGTGACATCAGCAAGATACAGCAGTAGGAAGCCCCAAACCATAAATCCCAATGGAAACAATAAAATAAAGATACATCCAGACCCAAACAGATGCATATTCCTTCTAATCGTTTTTGATAAGTTTGCCAAGACCACTCAGTAGGGAAAGGACAGTATCTTTTACAAATGGTGGTAGGAAACTATCTACATGCAAGAAATGAAGTTGGATGCTTACATTGACACCATATACTAAAGTTAACTCAAAATATGCACTAAAGACCTAAACATAAGATGTAAAACTATAAAATTCCTTGAAGAGAACATGGGGAGAAAAGTAGACAATGTGATATTTGGCAATGATTTCTTGGATATGACACCAAAAGCACAGAGCACAAAGGAAAAGTCCATTGTAGAAAAATGGGCTGCATCAAAACAGAACCTAAAACTGGTCTAAGAAAATAGTCTATGTTTTTAACGTGGGTAATGGGATATATTTTATGTTATGTGGTTTGGTTGCCAGAACTTAAAAAAACAAAACAAAAGGCAAACAAACAAAAGGTGGTGATCTTGGTAGCAGCGAGAGAAAAACTAGTCATTACAGTTAGGGAAATAACAATATGGTTAATAGATGAATTCTCACCAGAAACAATGAAAAATGAAAGATAGGGAGGGTCAAAATCAGAACTGAAAGTACAAAAAAAAACCACCAAAAAACCATGCCTACTCCCCACACAAAAGAAATCTAACATTTTGTTCATGTGAATAAAAAAAAAATTTCAATCAAAAGATAGAAATTGCCATCCTGAATAAAAAAGTGAGAACCGTCCATATGCTGTCTGGTACAGACACACCTTAGATTCAATGCAGAAATAAGTGAAAGTAAAAGGATAGCAAAAGATCTACCCTACAACCTGTAACCCCATAAGTGAGCAGAAATGGCTAATGTAATATCAGAAAAGTAACTGTTAAAACAAGAATGTTGTTAGAAACTAAAAGAAACATTTAAACCTGTTAAGGCTGTCAATATAAGAGGAAGATAAAGCAGTTATAAACATATATTATTCACCTAACAGCAGAACCGTCAAACACATGAAATAGAAACTGACAGATTTGGGAGGATAAATGCAAAATTCAATGAGTATATTTTGGAGATTTAAAAGTTCTTCCATCAGTAGTGAGAGAACAGCAGGTCACAAAATCAGAGGCCTATGGAAAGCAAAGCACTAGGAACCATCTTGACATAACTGACATACATAGAAAGTATTCTTCTAGGCCATAAATAGGGATCGAACATTTAAAGGACGGAGCTATTCAAAGCACATTCTCTGAAGAGAAAGGAATAAATTAGAAGCAACAACAGAAAGAAATTTTGGAAATTTCCAAACATGTGGAAGGTCATACACTTCTGAAAAATTTACAGTTGAAATTATCTTGTACTGGATAATAATCAACTGAAAATGTATCAAAACTTTCGGGGGGGTACTAAAATAGTGCTTAGACACAGTTTGCAGTTTTGTCACTTATACTTAAAAGGAGGAGTGTTATAAAATGCATGATCTGAGTAGCCTCCTTTTCAAGACGTTGTACAGAGAAAAGCCTATTAAAGTTAGAGAAGGAAGAAATGTTAAACATATATTTAGCTGAAAGCTGATTCTGATCTACGTATAGGAGAATAACTCATCAGCAGGAGTATGGATGAATACATTACAGTAGAGTCAGACCTAGAACAGAAGTGAGTTTGGACAATTGAAAACTTCATGCAACTATATAGATGAATTGCACAAGCTTAAGTTCCCATGAAAATTCCAAAACTAAAGTATGCATATTATATGATTCCATTTATATAAATGCTTTACTAAATGCAGATAAGAACATGAAAGGGGCATTTTGCAGTGCTGATAAAATTCTTTTTCTCATTCCATGCGATGGTGACACTTGAAAATTCAGCCATCAGTTGGCATGTATCCCATGTGCATTCATCTGTATGTACATTATACCACAACAAAATTTCCATAAGAGAATATTATAAAAATATGCAAACATATTTAAAGCTAGACACAAATTTGAAAAAATCCTACCAAATACAACTTGTGAAAACAAAAACAAAAAGAAATAAAAATATCAGAAATGTCTTACAACTTACAATTTGATGTACAATTTGGAAAACTTTTCATATTCTATTAGAAAATATCTAGATGTTTATTATTAAAGAAAAATGTAATGCCAATTAAAAACAAAAAAGGGGCACCTGAGTAGTTCAGTTGGTTGTGTCCAGCTCTTGTTTTCGGCTTGGTAATGACTCAAGGTCCTGGGATCTAGACTCATATTGGGCTCGCTGCTAAGTGGGGAGTCTGCTTGTCTCTCTCTCCCTCTCTTCTTCCACCCCCCCTTCGCTCTCTCTCAAATAAATAAATCTTTAAAAACAAAAAAAAAGTTGAGGGGAGAAAAAAGAGTCTAATAAAATGTGTTCTATGCATTTTGATGGGAATATTTAAAATAAAGGAAATTACATGTCAGTGGCAATCATAAATAGATTTGGACAATATTTAAAAATAAAGGACTGTGACTCACTGAAGCAATACCACATTGCATTTACATTTGAAATTCCAGAATCTTAATCCATCACATTACCCTCTAGAGTAAAGAAAATCAAATGATGTGATTTCTCTGATGCAGAGAATTTCTCTGATTTCTCTGATGCAGATAAGACAAATATCCATTCTTAATTAAAAAAAAATCTTTAGAAAGATAAAAATAAATAGGAAACAGCCAGGCAAAGATCTAGAATAAGTATGGTAACTCTGAAAAAGAATTAGTATGGATGTACTGTTTACAAAAAAGATTGTTTTAAAAGTATGAAATTGACATAAAATACATAAGGATATTAAAGAAACAGATTAGAGAGTCCAAAATTTATACCCACATATATATGGAATGGAGAGTTTCACCAAGGATGGAAAGTCAGTCATTGGAGGAAGTTAAATCTTTTCAACAAATGTTGAAGATGAGCACAGGGCGTTGAATGTAAGTGATGAATCACTAAATTCTACACCTGAAACTGATATTGTACTGTATGTTAACTAACTATAATGTAAAAGAAAACTTGAAAAAGAAAAGAAAAAAAGCAAATGTGATAGAAACAATTCAGTATCAAATAATATTAATATTTATATACTTTATACTATAAAAATGCTAAAAATTGCCATACATAAATGTGAACTATAACATTTCAAGGAGGTATATTAGAAAAAAAATCACTTAAAGTGGGGCAGAGAGTTCTTATATAGAACACTAAAAATATGACCCATAAAAGAACAAAATGATGAAGTGTAGCTCATCGGGATGATTTCTACTCTTTGAAGAGAAAGGAAAGATAAATCATAGACTTCAGAGGAAAGACTTACCAAACATACATCTAATAAATGACTTGCTGCCAGGACGCATAAAGAATTCTCAAAATACAATAACAAATATATAAATATAAGCAAACTATTTCAACAGTTAACTTCATCAAAAAAATATGGATGGCAAATGAGTACAAGAAAGGATACTCGACACTGTCAGTCTTAGAAATATTCAAACTGAAACCGCTACAAATCAGACTTCCAGTCCTGGAAAGATAGAGAAGATAAACTTTTCTTATTCTTCGTACCAAATACAGCAAAACCCCCTGGGTATTATTATGTACAAGACAACATAAGAAGATTCAAACAGGTGACAAGAAAGCTGACAGAACTGGGCACTCCAGACCCGAGGAATGAGATTGGGGTCAGTTCCCTGGAATTTCTCTTTCCCTCACATGTCCCAGACTGTCCCACACCCATGGGGACAGACAAAAGTCCCAAAACTGTTTTTTTTCTCTCCAGTCAATATAACAAGAAAAAGGCATGTTAGGAAAACAGAAATGTTTTAGATACTAAGTGCATTATCCCAATCAAAAACCATTGACTACCCAGCAAAATTATCACTCAGGAATATAGGGGAAATTGACATGCTTCGATAAAGGAAAACTGAAAATGTGTCACAACCAGACCCACTCTGAAAGAGCTGCTAAACGGAATTATCTAAACAGAAATTAAACGGTAAAAGAAGGAATCGCGGATCATCAGAAAGAAAGAAGCAACAAAAGAAAGAATAAAACTATCATATGTCTAATGGACTTTCCTTCCACTCTTGTGTTGTCTAAACTTTGATATTTGAAGCAAAATCATCAGTTGAAGCCAAATTATAACAACCATGTGATTCTCAATGTAGGGAGAAAAATATTTAAGACAATTATAGTATAAATGGGACATTGTAAAGGGACGTAAAGGAAGGTAAGGCTCTATATTTTACTGAAAGTGCTGTGGGTTATGATAGACTGTATATAATTATCTATATAAGATGTGTAATATATATGTTATTTACCTAAAGCAGATTAGAACATATATGGCCATATATATAACATTATCTGTATAAAGTTATTTATGAAGAAAAGATCTACTTTGCTATAAATTATGCTCCATCAGTTAGGTCATGATGTAGAAAAGTATAACCTTCACTTTTATCTCACAGCATCCCAAATACAGCATCACAAAAAATAAATTCCAACTGGATCAAGACCCTAATTAAAAGTTAAAAAATAGGGATGCTGGGATCAAGTCCATCTTCAGGCTCCTTGCGCAGCAGGGAGCCTGCTTCTCCCTCTCCCTCTGCTTCTCCCCCTGCTTGCGTTCTCTTTCTGTCAAATAAATAAATAAAATCTTTAAAAATAAATAAATAAAGTTAAAAACAAACAAAAGGTAAATACAGGAAGTACTATAAAAATTATATTCATGAACTTTGACTAACCCCTGAAATAGGTGCAAAATAATCAATCACTAACACCCAAAATGATAAATTGGACCATGATAACATTAAATTCTGATCATTAAAGGACTCCAGTAGGGAAGTAAAAATGCAAGTCACAACTATTTCCATCTCATAAACTCAAAAAAGCGCTCATCTCTAAGATATGACAAGGATTGGGCGGGTGCATGGCTCAGTGGGTTAAGCATCTGCCTTTTTTTTTCTTTATAATAATTTTTTATTATGTTATGTTAGTTACCATACAGTACATCCCTAGTTTTTGATGTAAAGTTCCATGATTCATTACTTGCGTATAACACCCAGTGCACCATGCAATACGTGCCCTCCTTAATACCCATCACTGGCCTATCCCAATCCCCTACCCTCCTCCCCTCTGAAGCCCTCAGCCTTTGGATCATGTCATGATCCTGGGGTCCTGGGGTGGAGCCCTGCATCAGGCTCCCTGCTCCATGGTGAGCCTGCTTCTCCCTCTCCTCCCCGTTCGTGCTCTCTCTTGCTATCTCTCTCTCAAATAAATAAATAAAATCTTTAAGAAAAATATGGCAAGGACTAGAGAAGGGAAAGAGGACACCATCTAGGAGAAATGGGCAGGAGACATACTCAAGTACTTCTCATTCTTACTGAAGAGAATATCTTAATGATTCACAGGCCAGGAAAATGATACTATATAATGATCAGAAATTGTTGTATTAATTTTTCAGAGACTATTGAGTTTTGGATCAAGGGACTACTTTGTACAATGTATATTTATACAATACACTAGAGAAGTGTAGGGATAATTTAACATATCTATGACCATGCAATTTCATATTAATGCTTAGAAGAAAATGTACTATAATTTTATTTAAATACAATTATAATGTTATATTTATACATTAGTATTTTATTATGACAAATATATTTATATTCCATAAATATAGTATATTATATTCTATGCAGTTATGTATAATAAATTATTATGACTACAATTTGTAGTTATAATAAAAGACATATAAGGGTGGAGCACCTGGGTGGCTCAGTTGGTTAAGCATCTGACTCTTGTTTTCGGCTCAGGTCATGAGCTCAGAGTGGTGAGATCAGCCCTGTGTTGGACTCCATGCTCAGCACAGAGTCTGCTTGAGATTCTCTGTCTCTCCCTCTCCTTTCGCCCCTTCCCACACTCTTTGAATGAGTAAATAAGTAAATAAATTAATTAATTAATTGATAGTTTAAAAAAAGACATAGAAAAGGCTTTTCATAAAAATAATTATTCATAATACTTCATACTAAAAAGGAACTAAATTTCTGAGACCAGCTTTTAAAAGGTCATATTCATATAAGACAGCAGTGAAAATTCACAAACTATAGACAAATGCGATGATATAGATGGATTACAAATATCACATGAGACTGAAAGGAGACACACATAAAGATGCACACTGCATGATTCCATTGATGTAAGCTCTGAAAATAAGCATAGATATTTCATAATTTTAAAATGGGCAAGGCTGACAGAGGCTTTAAACTATTTCCTGCTCTGATTTGTAATTATGTGGTTCTCACTACTTTGTGATCAAGTTGCACGATCTTAGGTTTAGTTTCCTTGATGTGTGGTAAAATTAAATAGTAAAGTTATTTCAGGTAAAAGCACTTTAATAGAAGCACTGTTTTCAGTGAAAAGCAAGACCTGGAAAATATCAAATGTACATTAAAGGTATAAAAATATAAATAAAACATTGTATAGTCAAACTATGGAATAGTAACGGACTTAAAATGTACAAAAATATGGATGAATTCTACTGATATAATATTAACTGATAAGCTTTTTTTTAAAAGATTTTATTTATTTATTTGTCAGAGAGAGAAAATGAGAGGGCACAAGGTGGGGGAGAAGCAGGCAGAGGGAGAAGCAGCCTCCCTGCTGAGCAAGGAGTCTGATGTGGGACTGGATCCCAGAACCCTGGGATCAAGACCTGAGCTGAAGGCAGAATCTTAACGGACTGGGCTACCCAGGCACCCCTCAACTGATAAGCTTTTAATAAGATGCTGGAAACGTTTGAAATCTTACCATGTCCTCTTCGTCTACGTAGAGCAGATTAGAGTTCTTAGAAACACAGGATGTCAAACTCTCATTCCATGTTTTTTTTTTTTTCAGTGCTAATGTAATAGCAATTGTTGGAATATGTAAGCCACTCTTTTGGGCAATGACTGCAGGAATAAGCTAAAGAAAGATTATGAGATATTATCCAAACAGCTTTGACTATTAAAACACACAAATTTACAACTTGCATACACACACACACACACACACACATTTATATAACATATCCATGAACCCATATAAAGGAAACACACAAAATGCCAATCTCTACATGTCCTTTGAGTCACTGAACAAAACCACTTTTTAGGCATTGTAAAATGATTTCTCTCTTCTGTTATAGCAGGAGGAAATTTGAGGCAATTGGTAACAATGGGTATGGTGATTTTAAAATAGGATTTCTTCATATTGTTGCCTAAGAAGGAATACTCTCTTCTAATCATTACTTATTAACATCTATTATCTATTATCTGTATTTTATAATTTACGTCTCCCCTGAAACTCTATTTTGATTTTGTACAGTCTAGATGGAGACAAAATATCAACTGTACTAATATCAGAACTATAAAAATCATTGCATACCTTCTTGGATTCTTGTAACTGGGTGTGAATTGTTCTGCTGTGGTGGTCCACTACCTAAAAATATTAATTAAGGAAATTACAAGTGAAGTACAAGGAAAAATTAAGGAAATTATAAGGAAAAAAAATCCTTGTAATCATTTTAGTTTTTCTGTTTGAAACGTGATGTATTTTTTAAGATTAGAATACTCTGGCATAAAATTGATTTACCAAGATCAATTAATAATATCATGAAGATTTGAGGAGAAATCAATTCAAAAGCTTAAACAGCCAAACTTTGGCATCTCTTACAGTATTTCGTTTAACCAGTCTCAAGAATTAACCTTTCTCAATTATGTTTCTCAATTATGAATATATGCATATTTTCCTCAATCGTTATTTATACTTTTGAGAAATTCAGAATAAGCATTCCACATTTAGTCTAAATACATACATGAAAAAGAAAGTTCCATTCCATGACACTTGAAATACTTAGAGGCACTGATGATCATTGAAATGAAAAGATCTCTCATAATCTTTCAAAGATTTACTTACAGGGAAGAGAACTTATCATTCTTGATACAACATATGTCAAGACAAGGCAGGTGATTCCCAAAATCCCAGCAATGAGCTTCTCTAGAGATAATGGCAAATCTGCGGGGAGAGAAATGAAACACTGAGAAAGGGTGTATGGATGGAGACCAAAGTTTAGACAATTTACGTACAAGACAACCAAAATGTGCAGGGAATCATAGGTATAAACATAGACCATAAATGCGTATCTACCATTGTAATCTTTCTGGTCCTATGCCATTTAATTTTCAGGAAACATGATGCTCCACGAGTTGTTGGGCAAAGACCATGAATTACAACAATGCCTGAGTAAAGTTAGTCCTCAGATTTCAATAACAATATCATATTCCAGTTTTAAGCTCTGACCTCACAAATGAAAAATATGGGAGATCATTCCCTACTCTTTCCCCAAACCGCAGCCCCTCAGGTTCACATCCTAGAACAGCTGTACTGTGTGCTGTACTGTGTGCTTTATTTTTGCAATGGTAGTTCTTGTAATTCCCTTGAAGATCCTCAGAAGCATTTGAAGATTTAACTCTGCATAGAACATTTTCTGCTCAGTTACTGAATTAGAGCTCTTAGTGCCCTTACCTTTCAATTGCTGTCTTCTTGAGTTCTTAACCAGATTTGGCTCTGAGAGATATTCTCTTTGGTTATTCATCTCAGCGGCTGAGTGCTCTCAGGGACTGTGCTCTGTGAAAACTGAACTTATGTAGTTGATAAATGGTGTAGGTCAATACCAAGAGTGTTACTAGAGTCACATGGGGTGGAGTGTGAGGTAAGTGGTAACACTCTTTTGCAGTTGAATGATATAAAAGTCTGTTTCTAATTTTCTCAGAGCTTTAAATAAGTGTTTCATCATAGAATAAATGATTTGTAAAATGATATTCCATGTTCGATGTAATATTTTCGGTTGCAGCCGTGAACAGCAATAAATTAGTGAGGAATAAAGAAACTCATAAAGAATGGTAACCTTATTAACTTAACGTTAGATTCCATAGACATATTTAAACACTGTTAGAATAGCTGGGTCAAAACTAAAAGGCTGTATTAGGAAATAATGAGTCTATATTTTTTATAAGTTTTAAAATCCATGACTGGTTAAAGATTGAATGTTCTAAAGTTGGGAGAATAATAATGTTAACATATACAAGGAATTCCTGCAGTAAATTACTTTTATTTGGTGAGTTATATTTACTTAAAAAAAGGGTATGAGGTCATATCAAATGACCTTTTATTTTGAATAATTGTAGAATTCTGGAAATCATTAAGTTTTAATGAAATACTTTATATGGTAAAATATGCTACGTGACACACTAAAGTTATCCAAAACCTAAACAATACTGAAAACCAAAAAAATTTAATAAATAAATAAATAACAGAAAAGATTTCTAAAAATCCTTATAGGGCACCTCAAAAGGGTGATTGATAATGGCCAATATAAGTAACTGTAAAATGATAAATAAAAGTAGACATCGTTTATGGAAGAATATTGTTGGTGTGAACTCAGAAACCACCGATGGCTGTCAAAGGCAGTGAAGGAAGCTTTATTGTGTAAACAATTGTAGCAAGTCAGATAAATGTAACTGAGTAATTCACATATTTAGCTCTACAGTCGGTGAGCCCTAGAATCACTTCTGGCTTTCAAACTTACAAGGTGTGACGTTTTAAAAGTTACTTCATGTCTAGCTATCTAGTTACTAATCTATAATTGGGATAAAGATATGTAAACTATAATGCATGTAAAACACTTAAGATTTAAGCCGGCATTTATAAACTCTCAATAATATGTTATTTATTTCTATTTTTAACACAGTTGCCATATCATTGTTTCTGATTTGTATCATAAATGTAACATGATTCGCAGGGATGTCTTTATCAGTGTGGTAAAAACTTTTGCAAAGTTTTGTTCAATTTTTTTAGAAATCTTATCATTGTTCATAGGTAAGCTGAAATCAGCATATTATAGAAATTACCTCATCCTGATATTATGAAAAATTCAACTGGTTTTATTTAAGAAAGTATATGAAGAATTACCTTTGACCTTCATACTTGCAAGGTGTTATTTTAAAAATCTATTTTTAAAGGCTGGGCTAAAGATCAAGTAATATATGAAATTATATCTATGTTGGTGACAAATCAAAATTAACTGTTCCTTGTCATGCATCATGTTTTCGAGATTTCACTTGCAATTATATTGATTTATAAACCCTTATCATATGTGTGAGTCTACACTTGATTACTCCTCCACAGGCAAGAATTTGAATATTTAAGAAATTTTTGAACATATTTCATACTTATTCCTGTTTGTTACCTTGCATTGTTAGAATAGAGATAACCAGTGTTCTCTGTGATTTTGTTGTGCTTTAGTTGTGCCTAAGGTGCATCCCATCCAGCATTTGTGTCTCCCACTAGATGAGGTGGCTGGAAAGACAGGGTGGCAGTGACACATACCTTCCGTTGGCCAGAGAGTTGGGCATCTTCCAGGGGCAGACCAGGTTATTCTTGTAAACAGGTAGTATCTGTGGTCTTTACAGACTGCCCGCCCTGTGAAAGAGCTCAGAGTGAGGCAATAGTGGAAAAAGTACATTTCTCATCAATGTGTCACTTAAAATTTGAACAGGAAATCCTTACACTTGGGCTATTCTGAAGACACTTTATCACACACCTCCAGAATGTCCGAGACTTTCAGCTTATAGTCTGGCATCTAATTGGCATGTGCCTTTCAGAAATTTTTATGTTCTGAAAGATACTAGGGTCAGAGATTTGACCACCCATGCTGTTAACTTGCTTTTTTCTCAGTCACAAATGCTGAGACCTGAAAATTCAAGTCTTTTAAGAGTATCTTAAATGTGTCAGTTCTTTTTTTGCACAGGTTGGTAAATCTTGGTATAACGCACATCTTTCCCTTATACTCTTCTTATGTCATTAGTGTTAAATGGGAAAAATCTGAAACCATCATCCCATTAACAATAGGAATTTAATGATATTTATCTCCAAGCCTTTGAAGAATTACTACATTTTCAACTTTATGGTAACTCTTGCTCCTATCACCAACTCCTAAACCGTTCTCAATTTCTCTGCCCTAGTTCTTAAGATTCCTACATTCCATTTTATTATTCGTAAATAAGTTATTTAAATTTCACATGATAAACATAAATGTCTCTGGAAAGGTTAAAACATTAGACAGTATTGAACTATACAACCATGGTAGAGGTTACAATATTAAGTAACTACTCATGACATTATTCATTGATTCATCCTCCAATCATAACCAGATGTCTCTTATTTAATAGGGATATTTGTCATAAATGACAAAAACCCAATTTTAGCTATGTAGGGAGAAAACAAAAGTAATTTTTAAGCATTGCCCTTAACCACAAAAATAGAAGGGCAAGAAAGGTAGACTTTTTGACCCAAATTAATGACATACAAATATCAAAAGAATTTTGACGAATTTAAATAAAAAATTTAAATCCAATTATCTAGTTTGCATCAAATGAAATTCTTTTCATCATTCCTTATTTTTAATATTTATTTATTTATTATTTTTTATATTAATCTTCTGTATTGCTATTATTTTTTAATTATGTTTTTGTCATTATGTTCAATTAGCCAGTACAGTACATTGTTAGTTTTTGATATAGTGTTCAGCGATCCATTAGTTGCATATAACACCCAGTGCTCATCACCACACTGGCCCTCCTTAATATCCATCATCCACTTATCCCATTCCCCCACAGTTTTGTTCCTGGGCTCCAGAGTCTTTCATGGTTTGCATCCCTCTCTGATTTCTTCCCATTCAGTTTTCCCTCCCTTTCCCTGTGGTCATCCATGCTGTTCTTTATGTTCCACCTATGAGTGAAGCCATATGATAATTGTGTTTTTCTGCTTGACTTATTTTACTTAGCATAATTCCCTCCATTTCCATTCTTACCGATGAAAATAGTGTGTATTCATCCTTTCCGATGGCTGAGTAATATTCCATTGTATATATGAACCACATCTTTATCCATTCATCTGTTGAAGGACGTCTCAGCTCCTTCCACAGTTTGGCTATTGCAGACATTGCTGCTATGAACATTGGAGAGCATGTACCCCTTCTTTTCACTACATCTTATCTTTGAGATAAATACCTAGTTGTACAATTGCTGGGTAGTAGGGTACCTCTGTTTTTAACATCTTGAGGAACCTCCATACTGTTTTCCATAGTGGCTGTACCAGCTTGCATTCCCACCAACAGTGGAAGAGGGTTCCTCTTTCTCCACATCCTTGCTAACATTTGTTGATTCCTTTCTTGTTAATTTTTGCCATTCTGACTGGTGTAAGGTGGCATCTCATTGTGGTTTTGATTTGTATTTCCCTGATGGCTAGTGATGTTGAACGTTTTTTCATGTGTCTGTTGGCCATCTGTTTGTCTTCTTTGGAGAAGCATCTGTTCATGTCTTCTGCCCATTTTTTTGACTGGATTATTTGTTTTTTGGGTATTGAGCTTGAGAAGTTCTTTATAGATCTTGGATAACAGTCCCTTATCTGTAATGTCATTTGCAAATATCTTCTCCCATTCCGTGGGCTGCCTCTTAGTTTTGTTGACTATTTCCTTTGCTGTGCAAAAAATCCCAAAGGTTCATTTTTGTTTTTGTTTCACTTGCCTTAGAGACATGTCTTTAAAGAGGTCACTGTAGCCAATGTCTATGTTCTCCTCTAGGATTTTGATGGTTTCCTGTCTCACATTTCTTTCTTTCATTCATTTAGGGTTTATCTTTGTGTATGGTGTAAGAGAATGGTCCAGCTTCATTCTTCTGCATGTGGCTGTCCAATTTCCCAGCACCATTTATTGAAGAGACTGTCTTTTTTCCTTTGGATATTCTTTCCTGATTTGTCAAAGATTAGTCATCCATACAGTTGAGGGTCCATTTCTGGGGTTTCTGTTCTGTTCCACTGATCTACGTGTCGGTTTTTGTGCCAATATCATGCTGCCTTGATGATCAAAGCTTCGTAATATAGCTTGAATTCAGACATTGTGATGCCCCCAGTTTTGTTTTTCTTTTTCAACAACCCCCTGATAATTCAGGGTCTTTTCTGGTTCCATACAAATTTAAGGATTGTTTGTTCCAGCTCTGTGGTAAGTGTTGATGGTATTTTGATAGGGATTGCATTGAAAATGTTGATTGCTCTAGGCAGCACAGATATTTTCATAGTATTTGTTCTTCCAATCCATAAGCATGGAATTTTTCCATCTTTTTGTGTCTTCCTCAATTTCTTTCATAAGTTTTCTGTAGTTTCTAGACTATCGATCTTTTACTTCTTTGGTTAGGTTTATTCCTAGGTATCTTATGATCTTTGGTGCTATTGTAAATGGGATTGATTCCTTAAACTCTCTTTCTTCAGTCATACTGTTATTGTATAGAGATGCAAATGACTTCTGAGCATTGATTTTCTATCCTGCTACATTGCTGAATTGCTATATGAGTTCTCATAATTTGGGGGTGGAGTCTTTTGGGTTTTTCACATAAAGTACTTTGTCATCTGCGAAGAGAGAGAATTTGACTTCTTCTTTGCCAATTTGAATGCCTTTTACCTCTTTTTGTTGTCTGATTGCTGAGGCTAGAACTTCTAGTATTATGTTGAACAAAAGTGGTGAGAGTGGGCATCCCCGTCATGTTCCTGATCTTAAGGGAATAGCTCTCAGTTTTTCCCGATTGAGAATGATATTCGCTGTGGGCTTTTCATAGCATCATTCCTCCTCTTGTAACAAGAAATGGGTAATGTTTACACATCATTCCTAAAGACATTAATAACAGAAGTATCATGATCCAGCAATCCTACTTTGGGGATGGCATATTGCCTTTTATTGCCTTTTGCTTATTGCACTTGGAGATGTTTGCTCTTCCAGTCCATGAGCAAAGAATATTTTTCTATTTCTTCTTGTCTTCCTCAATTTCTTTCATTAGTGTCTTATAGTTTTCAGAGTACAGGTCTTTCACTTTCTTGGTTACATTTATTCCTTGTAACTCACGATTTTGGTGCAGTTGTAACTGGTATTGATTACCTGATTTCTCTTTCTGTTGCTTCATTACTGGAGTTAGAAATGCAACAAATTTCTGTACGTTTGATTTTAGTCACAACTTTATTGAATTCCTGCATCAATTCTAGCAATTTTTTGGCATAGTCTTTCGGGTTTTCTCTATAGAGTATCATGTCATCTGCAAATTCTGAAAGTTTGACTTCTTCCCTGCTGATTTTGATGCCTTTTATGTCTTTATGTTGTCTGACTGCTGAGAATAGGACCATCAGTACTGTGTTAAATAGCAATGGTGAGAGTGAACATCTCGATCTTGTTCTGGACTGTAGAGGGAAAGTTCTCAGTTTTTCCCCATTGAGGATGATATTAGCTTTGCAGGGTTCATATGTGGTCTTTATTACTTTGAAGTATATTCCCTCTATCCCTGCGTTATTGAGGCTTTTTTTTTTTTAAATCAGGAGTGGATGTTGTGCATTGTCAAATGCTTTTTTCTGCATCTATAGAAATGATCAAATAGTTCTTATCCTTTTTTCTTTTTTTATAATAATATTTTTTATTATATTATGTTAGTCACCATACAGTACATCCATGGTTTTTGATGTAAAGTTCAATGATTCATTAGTTGCCTATAACACCCAGTGCACCATGCAATACGTGCCCCCCAGACTATCCCATTACCCCACCCCCTCCCCTCTGAAGTCATTGAAGAAGACACAAAAAGATGGAAAAATATTCCATGCTCACGAATCAGAAGAATTAACATAGTTAAAATGTCCATGCTACCCAGAGAAATCTACACTTTCAATGCCATCCAGATCAAAATACAATGACGTTTTTCAAAGAACTGGAACAAACAGCCCTTAAATGTATGTAGAACCAGAAAAGGCCACGAATCACCAAGGAAGTGTTGAAAAGGAAAAACAAAGCTAGGGACATCACAATGCTGGATTTCAAGTTGTACTACAAAGCTGTGATCACAAAGACATCATGGTACTGGCACAAAAACTGACACATAGACCAATGGAACAGAATAGAGAACCTAGAAATAGACCCTCGGCTCTTTGGGCAACTAATCTTTGATAAAGCAGGAAAAAAGCATCCAGTGGAAAAAAGACAGTCTCTTCAATAAATGGTGCTGGGAAAATTATCCTTTTTTTCTAAGAGTATGACATTGTTTTGTGAGTATTGAACCATGCTTGCAGCCAAAAATTAAATCCCACTTAATACTTTAAATTATTGTTGGATTTGATTTGCTAGTATTTTGTTGAGAATATCTGAATCCATGCTCACCAGGAATATTGGCCAATAGTCCTCTTTCATAGTGGAGTCTTTGTCTGGTTCTGTTATTAGGGTAATGCTAGCCTAATAGAGTGAATTTGGAAGTTTTACTCACATTTCTCTTCTTTGTTTTCTTTCTTTCTTTCTTTCTTTCTTTCTTTCTTTCTTTCTTTCTTTCTTTCTCTTCTTCTTCTTCTTCTTCTTCTTCCTTCCTTCCTTCCTTCCTTCCTTCCTTCCTTCCTTTCTTTCTTTCTTTCTTTCTTCTTTCTTTTTTTTTTAAATTTTTTGAGAAGAATAAGAATTAACTCTTCTTCAATGTTTGGCAGAAATCCCCTTGGGAGCCATCTGGCCCTGGACTTTTGTTTGTTGGGAGATTTTGATGACTGATTCAATTTCTTTGTTGGTTAACCATGTGTTCAGGTTTTCCATTTCTTCCTGTTTTGGTTTTGGAAGTTCATGTCTAGGAGTTTATCCATTTCTTCCAGGTTGTCCCATTTGTTGGTCTATTGTTTTTAATAATATTCTCATATAATTGTATTTTTGTGGCGATGGCAGTGAAAGAATCTTGCTGATTTTATGTAAAAAGTACAGATAGTACTGTACAGATAGTATGTAAAGAGATATATGAAATATTTTTGGTTTTGAATTTTCATGGTGATAATGTGTCTGTAAAGACTCCTTGGTGGGTTGTTTGGGGGACCTAATGAAGAAAAGATTGACCAATGCTATATTATAAAGAAATATGCATGATGGAAGAGGGCTCAGATCACCCAGGCTTTCGTTAAGTAAAGCTGTACCTTATCAAGAAGCATGAACAGATGAACAACATGCTCTGACTATGTTAGTCTCAATTTGGCAGTTAAAATGAAATATAAAGATTAAGAACAAAATCAGGGAGACTCAAAATAATTCAGGCAAGAGATGTGGTGGCTTGGACTAAGGTAAAGAGTGGCAATGGCAATGAGAGAGTGGACTCTGGAATACTTTGAAGTCAGTGTTAAGAGGACTCGAATGTGAAAACGTGGCCTGAGAAAGAAGGAGAGGAGTCATGGATGAAGCATGTGCTTTACCTTGAGTATCTGAAAACAGACTGAATCTGTTTCCATTCCATGAGCTGGGAAAGATTAGGTGTGATCAGGAGTCTGTGTTTGGACTGGATGTGCAAAGAGTGAATTTTTCATGAAACACACCAGTGGAGCAGTTGAACAAGGAGTCGGATATCAATGTCCTGAGGTGAATGGTGAGATTTGGGCCAGAAAGTATAAAATTGGGCTTTTCAGCTTACATGTGGTGCTTAAAACAAGTAACTGAGACTATCACCCAGGGACTTAAAGTGGATATAAACAAGAGGAAGTTCTAGGATGGGCTCTGTGACTCTCTAATATAAAGAGGTAGAAAAGAAGAGGTGAAATCAGCAAGCAAGACTGAAAGCATGATGATGAGATAGGAATCAAGCCCCTGAAAATGTATTGCCATGGGTACCAAGTGAAAAAAGTGTTTCCAGGAGGAATGGATGATCCACTCTGTGGAGTGCTGCTGCTAAGCCAGTAAGATGAGAGTTTATTGTTGGGTGTACAAAACGGAATGGTTTCAGTGAGCTGTTGGGACAACAACCCAATTTGTCATAGCTTTAAAAGAAAATGGAAGGATGGGAACTAGGAATAGTTTTATCATGATGTAGCTAGGTGTTCATTACAGGTATCTTTTCCGATAGCAATAAACTGTGTTTCTTGAATGGGAGGATCCAGTGGGCTACCAATCCTGATTACAATCACATATGTTCTCTTCCAGTATGACTTATCTGCATTCTCCCTGTCATTCTGATCAACTCTGCATATATTATCCCTCATGCCTGAATAGCTTTTATAGTTTCTCCCTCCTTTTTTCTTGTCTTCAAGTGTCTTTCAATTCACTTACTTTCTCCTTAATTGTTTCTAATCTGTTCTTTAATCACGCCATCAATTATTCATTTAAAAGTTCTTGTTTTCATTTTTTGGATTTCCTCTTGTTGACTTTTTTGAATTTCTTTGGGTTTTTCCTGTCACCCAACACTCAGACACTAACTTCTTTTTGGAGGTCCCTCTTTATCCCTTGTACTTTTATTCACTCTAAATATTTGTACTTTATAATCAATATTCAAGAATTCCATCATTTGGTGTTTTTCTTTCTCTTTTTCTTTTCTTCTTCCCAACCCCTTTTCTTCTTGCATGATTTTCAATTTTCAAGTTAGGTTCCAAATCCTATATGGCCTGGGTTGAGAATAACCACAGAAATTTTTCTTTAGCAACAATGATCGCCAAAGTCTGGCAAATAATTTTGCCTATGATCAACTTTACATATAGGGATTTTTTTTTTTTACTATGAGGAAGATAATGGCAATGATTATGTGAATGAAAGGATAGAAATTTATTTTTAGGTGCTAATATATATTTGGAGATTTAAATAAGAGACAAAAGATTATTTTAAACCCATTTTTTTTTTGTAGTCTGGGAAATACTATATCCATTTCAAGGGAAGGCAGCCTGAATTGAATCTGCCAAAAAATACTAATTTAATCTGGATAACACATATTTATGGTGAAGAATAAACAGAGTGAGAATCTGTGATAGAAGAATTCTTTTCTTAGTTATGTCATCATATATATACTATTCATATTATATGTGTTAGTTCCAAAACAACATACTTCTGGGTTGCTAATTTATTTTGTCTGTGTGCACTTTGTGCCTGCCTTCTCTGGGATTATTTGAAAATTTTTTAGAACTCCATCTCAATTAGTATATTAGCTTCTGGTCTATCTCTCTTTACATTTCATTTTTAGTGGTTGTTCTATGATTACAGTACACACTCTTAGCTGTAGCATTAGTTATAGAACTTAAGAAATCCTGTATGGAACAGGTTTAATGATCACCTCCCCTATCCATTATGGTATATAGTTGTCCTATGTATTACAGATGACATACATTGTAAAAACTGGGAGAAACTTACAAACTTTGGTTTGAATGGCCATGTATACTGCAAAAAAATTAACAGAAGATTGTCTTTCATATTTACCCAGATATTTATAACTTTATATATACTTATGCCGTCCCAAATACCCAGTTTTTTAAAAGATTTTTATTTTTTTAAATTTTCATTAATTAATCAAATAATTAATTTATTATTATGCTCAATTAGCCAACATATACTACATCATCAGTTTTTGAGGTAGTGTTCAAAGATTCATTAGTTGCATGTAACACCCAGTTTTCTAATGAAACTATTACAGATAAACCTGACAAATTTCCTTCCTTTAGTACTTCTTCCACTGCAGGCTTGTTAGTGATGGATGTTCCAAGTTGTTTTTGAAAATGTCTTAATTTACCTTCATCTCTATGACTATTAATAATATTGAATTCTGGGTTAGCAGGGTTTTTTACTTGAGATGAATATTCTAGTATCTCCTACATTTCATTATTTCAAATTAATTTCTAGGGATATAAAGTGTTGTTATTCTCTCATTGCTTTCAATATTTTTTATCTGTTTCAGAAGTGTGACTACAATGTGCCATATGTGATTTAGTTTTTATTTCTATCATTTGGGTTTTGCTGGGCTTCCTGAATTTAACTTGTTTTTCAACAAATTTGAAATAGCTTCAGTCATTATTTCTTCAAATAATCCTCTGGTAATTGTTTCCCTCTCCTTGTAAGATCATCATTATACATGTCATAACATTTGATATTATCACATTGTTCTGTCTTATAAAATTATTTTTGATCCCCTCTCAGAATGCATTATTATTCTAACCCAATCCGGAGCATTTGAGGGGGACGAAAGCTAGATATTTACACATTGCCTTGGGAGGAGCCACAAAGAGCCCAGGGTTGTAATTAAGGACAGAGCTATAATTTTTAAATGATAAAGTCTTATTTTATCCATAACTTTACACTCATTAATTATCAGAAAATAAAATTTTCAGATGAATAAACTGGATACACGAGATTGGACAGAGACAATGTTGTCCTTTTTGCATTTTCCTTGGAATGGAGCACCTGCAAAGAATACACTTTCTGCTCTGCTGCACCCACAGTAAATTATAAAAGGCACCATCTTCCCTGAATTTGGTACTGAAATGAATACTGTTTAACTCTGGGAACTAAAAAAATGAGCCCATTATGTTCAACAACTAATGTATATTCTCAATATTTAGACACAGAGAAAACTACCATATTGATCTTTACATCCCTGACTTCTGTGAAACTTTTTTTTTTTAAGTTTCAGTGATACAACTTAGTGATTCATCAGTTGGATATAACACACGGTGCTCTTTATATCAAGTGCTGTCCTTAATGCCAACCACACAATTGTCCCTTCCTCCCACCCACCTCCCCTCCATCAATCCTCAGTCTGTTCCCTATAGTTAAGAGTCTCTTATGCTTTGCCTCCATCTCAATTTTCATCTTATGTTATTTTTCCTTTCCTTCCCCTATGTTCATCTGTTTTGTTTCCTAAATTCTGTATACTAGTGATATCATATGGTATTTAAGTTTCTCTGACTGACTTTCCTTAGCCTAACACCCTTTAGTTCTATCCACATCATTGCAAACGGCAAGATTTCATTCTTTTTGTCGGCTAAGTAATACTCCATTGTATATATACTACATCTTTAGCCATTCATCTGTTGATGGACATCAAGACTTTTCCCATATTTGGGCAATTGTGAACATTTCTGCTATAAACAGGTAGTTCTATTTTTAACTTTTTCAGGAGTCTCCATACTGTTTTCCAGAGTGACTGCAACACTTTGCATTCCCGCCAATAGTGGGGAGAAGAAATCAAACTTTCACTTTTCATAGATGACATGATGGTCTATGTAGAAAACCCAGAAGACTCCACCAAAATATTGCTAGAACTCATGCAGGAATTCAGAAAAGGTGCAGGATATAAAAGCAATGCATGGAAGTCAGTTGCATTTCATATACTAATAATTAGGCAGAATAAATAAAAATCAAGGAATCAATCCCATTTACAATTGCACCAAAAATCATAAGATACATAGGAATAAACCTAACCAAATAGGTAAAGGATCTGTAATCTGAAAACTACAGAACAATTTGAAAGAAATTGAGGGAGACAAAGAAATGGAAAAACATTCCATGCTCATGGATTGGAAGAAAAAATACTATTAAAATGTCTATGCTACCAAAGGCAATCTACACATTCAATGCAATCCCTATCAAAATACCACCAGCATTTTTCACAGAGCTAGAACAAACAATCTTGACATTTGTAAGGAACCGGAATAGCCAAGGGAATGTTGAAAAGGAAAACCAAAACTGGAGGCATCACAATTCTGGACTTCAAGCTTTATTACAAAGCTATAATCATCAAGACAGTATGGTCTCTCTCTATCTCTCTCTTTTTTTAAAGATTTATTTACTTATTTGAATGGTGGGGGAGGTAGAGGGAGAAGGAGAGAGAGTCATAAGCGGACTCCTCACTGGGCATGGAGCGGACACAGGCTCCATCTCATCATCCTGAGATCATGACCTGAACTGAAATCAAGAGTCAGACACTTAAATGACTATGGCACACAGGCACCCCTCCATGACCCTTTCTACTCTGACCTCACACTTGATTAACTGCCTGAAAATACTGTTCCATATTTCTATATCTTCAGTGCTCTTGGAGGATCCTGCACTTACGCTCACTCTGCCGAAGTTTTCCCATGGCTTCTTATGGGTACATGTAAGACATTAGACACCTTTCTAAGGAGTATGTAGATATATAAAAGTACTTTGGGAGAACACCTGGAGGTGTTACACATCAGACTGTTAATATTAAGCAGCTTCTCTCTTACTTTTCTCCATTCTTCATGGTATGCATTATATATGTGTGGATGGGATACAAAACACTGGAAGGAAAAGGACATTTCAGTGTCTTCTTCCCCTAGGCCCCGATAGGTTCCCCAAATCTAGGAACCAAACAGGCTATCTTGGCAAACCTTGACAATTCCTTTAAAAATATCTTCAATTCCAAAGGAGAAAACCATTATATATGTCCAAAGTAAGACACTGGGTGAGGAGACTTCAGTTCTTGACCAATAAGAGAAAGAACGGTAATTGCAACTTGAGTTCAAGAATGGAAATGCATGTCCAGAAATAAATTACTCTTGTTAGTGCCCATACATGACGTGTATTGAATTTTCAAAACCCTGTTTTAAAATGCAATAATTATTTTGCACAGCAAAAGAAAGAGTGGAGAAAACCAAAAAAATGACAGAATAGAAGATATTTGCTAATGTCTTATCAGATAAAAGGCCAGTATCCAAAATCTATAAAGAACTTATCAAACTCAAAGAACAAATAACCAATCAAGAAATGGACAGAAGACATGAACAGACATTTCTCCAAAGTGGACATACAAATAGCCATGAGACAGATGAAAAAATGCTCAACATCAGCTGGCATCAGGGAAATACAAATCAAAACCACAAATTATGACTGAAAAGGGAGAGGTCACGACCAGCACCATTGAAATTGGAAGGATTATTAGAAACTTTTAT